>NC_082401.1:2929626-3172202 GCF_031168955.1 Gadus macrocephalus
TTGGGATCGCCAACAACAAAAAGCAGAGTGAGTGGCAACATGTTGCTGCAGCAGTGAACTCTGTCAGTAGCACGGAGCGCACAGTCCCAGAATTAAAAAAGAAGTGGTCTGACATAAAGGTACACATTTTTATGTACCAATAAATCGTTATGGTCCCTAAAGACCCTCTCTCTCCGAATCCTGCCATTTGCATGGTCCGCCAGAAGTGCCATATGGTGCAGCATTACCACGGCGCTCACCTCTGTATTTATAGGGTTACGGTAGGGGTGTGACGATGCACTCAGCTCACGAGACGAGACGAGACACGATATTCGGTTCACGAGATCGAGACGAGACGAGATTTTAAAAAAACTACAATGACAAAATATATGACTGGAGCAACAGACTTTTATTTAACCGAGTTGCACATGCATTTTGAAATGTTTTATTATAACTCTTAACATTCATGAAATTGAAACTAAAACTAAAATTTATAAAAGTTGAAGTAAAATAAATTTAATTAAATAATTCTCTTTTTTTTCAAGTGCAAACAATATTATGTGCAAAACCAAATCAAAGTTCTACTCCATCAATACAGAGTGCAAATAGTGCAAACAGAGTCTGACCAAGTATGTCACTGACAACTTGGTATTGTCCGTGTCTTATCAGTCACTCTACTGCCATTCATAATTTCCGCCGGGTACCCAAAATGCTGCCAAACAAATCATTTAAAAGTGGCGGGGGCATCTTCGACGGTAATACGGGTATTTTCCGACGTCATTCTGGCTGCCTATGGCTGCTTCCCCTGCTTCCCCTCCTTCTCCTCCTCTTCTTCTTTTCCTTCTCCTTCGTAAGGTTCTGGCAGGCTAGACTTATCAAAGGTGCATTACTGCCCCTACAGGCCACAAATAGAAGTTTGGATAGCTCAGAAATCTCGCGAGACGGATTTTTAACGCGACGGGTAATATCGTCGAGTTTAATCTCGCGAGATCTCGTGGCACGAGATCTCGTCACACCCCTAGGTTACGGTAATAAGACTGACCGAGAACACCTTGGATAATCAGTTTGTAATCACCCACGTAAAATGTTCTTGAACATAACCCCTTTTTAATGCCCGATTTGTCATGAAAAGCATCAAGAGTAACGGACAACGATTGTGATGAGGAGTGTGGCTTGGTTTTCCACACTTGGGATTTAATTGACATTTGATTATGTGTTTACAGTGTCACATAAAAATATTATGTTATTGAGACATGTTGGACAGATGCTTTATTCCATGCAGTCGCGCTGTCAGTGGACAGTAGCCTATGGCGTGACGGGATTAATTATAGAGAATTTGTTTTTATTTCTATTCTAAGGAGATGTTTCTGGAGTAAATTATTCTGATTACATAGATTTAACGCATGATACGGGTTGAAATTAAATTTATGAAGGGCGATGATAAAACATAATCGTTCTTCTCACTCTACAATTCTTCTGTCTGACTTCAGTTCACCACCACACCATCTGTGTCGCCAATTCTCCTTTTCCTCCAAACCATGCGTACGCATGGGTCAGAGTTTGCTTAGGGCTACGCACATTCTCCCGTTAAGTGGGTTTTTTATAGATTGGAATGTCACGTATGACAATTTCAGCCCCGTTTGGTGCGTTAGTTAGTTAAGCCTTTGTATTCCTTTCGGAACATAGGCCATTGATGAATCGTTTCCACCCCCGTCTGTCTTGTGCCATCCTCTCCAGCTGTTTCCACGTCAGTCCCTTCTTTTTCACATCTAGCTCTGTGCTCCTTCTCCAGGTGTTTTTGGGCCTCCCTCTGCTCCGTTTGCCTTGTGGGTTCCATGTTCCACGTTTTGTGCGTACGCAACGGTTATAAATGAGACCCCAGGTCTCTAGAGGGACCTGTCCCCTCAGACAAGTGCTGTGTTCCGATATCCATACTTCCATGAGTACACTTAAACGTAGTACACTATCCGCACTCACTAAATACGCAGTTTTGTTCCAAATTGAATACTCTGTAGTGCACCTACCGGAAATTACGATCGCGACTACCACTGCGGCTCGACACCCGATATAAACACCCCGCTTTGAACGTTGAACCCTATGCACCTAGAAGCTATAAAAAAGCAAAAAAGCTATAAAGACGACTAAATGACTCCATTAAGGCAGGCTATGTGGAAAATGTGCCAAAGGTTGCTCAGCCTGGCTCCGCCTCTTCCGCTACGTAGCTAAGATGGCTTCCGTTGAGTGCGAAAAGTGTACGATCGATCCACACTTAACGTTTTGAGTACACCATCCCAGTCCTTTCAGTACACTTCTTTTCGCCCCGATCGCATTTGGATCGCCCTATGTACTCAAACTAAGTATAGTAAGTATGGAAAGTATGGATATTGGAACACGCCACTGGTCTCTAGAGGGTATTGTCCCCTCAGACCAGTTCTCTAGAGGGACGTCTCCCCTCAGACCAGAATGACGTGTCGCCTCAGAAGAGGTCTCTAGAGGGACATGACCCCTCAGACAAGGTCTCTAGTTTCCCTTCAGACCAGGTCTCTAGAGGGAGGTATCCCCTCAGACCAGAGGGATGCGTCCCCTCAGACCAAAGTGACGCGTCCCCTCAGACCAAAGGGACGCGTCCCTTCAGACCAGGTCTCTAGACGGACGTGACCCCTCAGACCACGTCTCTAGAGGGACATGACCCCTCAGACAAGGGCTCTAGTTTCCCTTCAGACCAGGTCTCTAGAGGGAGGTATCCCCTCAGACCAGAGGGATGCGTCCCCTCAGACCAAAGGGACGCGTCCCCTCAGACCACGCGTCCCTTCAGACCAGGTCTCTAGACGGACGTGACCCCTCAGACCACGTCTCTAGAGGGACATGTCCCCTCAGACAAGGGCTCTTGTTTCCCTTCAGACCAGGTCTCTAGAGGGACATGTCCCCTCAGACAAGGTCTCTTGTTTCCCTTCAGACCAGGTCTCTAAAGGGACGCGTCCCCTCAGACCAGGTCTCTAGCATCCCTTCAGACCAGGTCTCTAGACGGACGTGACCCGTCAGACCAGGTCTCTAGAGGGACGCTTCCACTCAGACCAGAGGGACGCGTCCCCGCAGACTAGGGATGCACCGAATATTCGGCCACCGAACATGTTCGGCCGAAAATGGCCCAAAACATAATTTTCGGTTTTGCCCGAAGGAGTAAAAAGGCCAAATAAAATACACCGAACATTTAGGTTTAAGTACTAATTCATCTGTTGTATAGTCATATTATTATGCCATGAAACAAAAAACACAACTATTTATTACAAAAAAACTACCGCAGGAAGGATTTTACTTAGCGCTCTCGAAAACAGCTGTTCGGGGGATAACATTTGAAGGTGGGACGTCATGACACAAAATTTCCCGGGGTTGGTCTGTCTTGGGTGCTGAACTTAGTGACGGAATTTGACGTGAAAGCCTTGCGTGGTTTTCGAGGAAATCGCTGTGATACAATCGTCCCAAGTTTCAATCGACCCGGCTCTCAGAAAAAAAGTGTGCGCACTGAGCAGAAAGAAATCTGCGCACACTTCATGCAGCAAACATGTCAGCAGTGTGGAAGCATTTTAAATAGGGATCGACCGATATATCGGTCGGCCGATATTATCGGCCGATATTCGCGGTTTTTACGTGTATCGTATCGGCCGATACGCGGCTGATTTTCGCCGATTTATTTATTTATTTATTTATTTTTATTTATTTTTTTTACTTGTTCTACCTCACCTGTTTTTAATATTTGTTAAATATTGTTCATCTACTTGTTCTTACTTGTTCTACTTCACCTGTTTTTACTATTTGTTAAATATTGTTTTTTATATTGAAGTTCAATAAATGTTCCTTAAAAAAATATAAAAAAAAAATAAAAAACAATCGGCTCAAGAAAATCGGTATCGGCGTATCGGCGTATCGGCTAAGGCTGAGGAAAAAATATCGGTATCGTATCGGCCCTAAAAAAATCGGTAGTGTGTGACAATGCTAGAAATATGACCAAAGCCATGGAAGACAGCAACCTTAAAGGCATACGGTGCATGGCCCACACGCTTCAACTGGCCGTCAACGAGGGAGTGTTGAGTCAGCGCAGTATAGCGGATGTAATAGGCCTATGTCACATTTCCTGCTTCCGGAACGCGTAGTAGGGTAAACCAACTTCCGGTCGCGTCTAGCAGCAACAACAATGGCAGCTCCCGTTCGCAGTTGTTCTTGTAGTGTACCGTGTTGCTCTACATCAGGACGTATACAGCCATACCTCACCTTCCACGCTTTCCCGAAGGACAAAATAAATCTTGGTTGAGATTATTTATGTTTGCCCAGTACTGTCCTAACGTGCGAGTGATTCTAGACTGCACAGAAATCAGGTGTGAGGCACCCTCATCACTCACCCTCCAGTCTGAAACATTCTCCCACCACAAGAATACCAACACCTTCAAAGGTCTGATTGGCATTGCTCCATGTGGAGGTATCACCTTAATTTCTAAGCTGTACACTGGTTCCATATCAGACAGAGAAATCACACAGCAGTCAGGAATCCTTAGTCTACTTCAGCCAGGAGATGCATGCATGGCTGACAAAGGCTTTGTCATCGACAAGATGCTTTCTGAAGTTGGGGCCACCCTCATAATGCCGCCATTTAAAAGAGGCGCCAGGTTCACCAGTGAGTATCGCCCAACTTAGAATTTTGGTGGAGAGGGCCATCAGAAGGGTCAAAGAATATCATATCTGGGACACGACCATTCCTCTGACTCTTTCAGGCTCTGTCAATCAGCTGTGGGTAAATTGTTGCTTGATGTTTAAATATCAAGGTCCTTTAGATGTGAAGGGTGATGTCCCAGTGTTACACATTAAAACACACATGACGTCACATGACTATTTTCAAACGTTTATTAATGTTCTTTGTTTACATTTAGCAGAAATAAATAAAAATGGTGTGTGTGTGTTTGTGTCCGTCCTCATCGTCATCGTCATCCGCTTATCCGGGGTCAGGTTGCGGGGGGAGCAGCTCAAGCAGGGGGCCCCAGACTTCCCTTTCCCTTTTTTTGTGTCCGTCTGTCCTTTTCAAATGTTTATTTAATGTTCGTTTCCAGTTCTTTTTTTTTTAAATATAAATTTTCATATATACATATTTACATTTAACAGAAAGAAATGAAATGTTCTGTGTGTGTTAGGCAAGGCTACTTTATTTATATAGCACTTTTCATACACAAGGCAGACTCAAAGTGCTTCACATATAAACATTGTCATACAATAAAATAGATAAGTAAAAGAAAACATATGCAGACAAATGAGTAAAATAGAAAGTTAAAGGCATTTTAGTATTAAAATAGAAAATAAAGGCAAAGTTAAAAAAGCTTTTTAGAAAGTGCAATTTATTTAAGATGTAGCAGAAAGCTAATGCAAACATAAAAGTCTTCAGGCTTGTTTTAAAGGTGCTCAGAGTGTGTTACCTTAAACAAATGTTCAGGAATGTTCGTTTCCAATTCTTTGATTAAAATATTTAAATATATACATTTAACAGAAATAAATAAATGAAATGGGGTGCGTGTATCCCTCGGCCATATTTACTTGGCATTCAGGAGGTATGTGTCCATGTATGTGTTAAAACAAAACACCTAACCCAAACCTTGGGTTTCCTGACCACAAGTTGGTCATTGGGTTCCGGGCGAATCCCCTGGAGAAAAAAGAAAAAATATGTCAGCACATAAATCATATTGTTAGTGTAGCAACACTTAAGTCAGTGTCGCGTCCGTCTATATACAAGAACTTAGAATACTATTATTGAGTAGACTATACAGGATGTTTGGCTAGGCCTGAGGTATACACATAAACCTGTGTCCTTGGTCCACGACTGCAGAACACTGGTGCACGACAGAGGTGTTGGCACGCTTTTCTCCCCTGTGAAGTGCTAGTCATGTGTCTGGAAGAGCAGATATAAAACAAAACATGACAATCTGCAACAGCAGACATGAAACAAAACATTACCATCTGCAACAGCAGATCTGGAGAAAGAGAGAGCATTTTGGAACAGCAACAAGAAACAATAATAATAAAAACACACAGACTGAACATGCAACTGAATCTGTGAAGGTCTGAAACCATGCTCTAGGCTATCCATTATGCTACATATTACGAGGTGGGCCTGTTGTTTAAATCACAAAATGTAAATCTAATTAAAGTGGTCAGAAAGGTAGGCCTAAGTAACAGTCCCATTGATTCACAAAAGACTATGAAAAGCGAGATAGAGTTTGATTTCAGACTCAGGCCTGACTTCCTAGCACTGTAACCTGCAGGGTGTGAGGCTCATCGTTTTTCTTCTGGGAACAGTAGCAGTTCGCCCGAACTGCTACTCTCCAAATTAACTAAATCTGACACTGCAGTAAGAGAGGGAAAGATTAACACACCATACAGCAAAATGTATGGGCATTGGTAGCCTATGACAGCCACCCAGCCACTATGTTCTGACAGTAGCCTGGAGCTAATCTGACATACTATCGACACTTACATGTACGGTAGGCACTGGCAGTGCCTACCTACCTATACCTAACATCTTGGGGTTCGTCAGGTAGTTTCAGAGACACTCAAACTAAATATGTATTCCTACCAGTGTAAATAATATTTTGCGATTAATTTAAAAGGATACGTTTTAACTGATGTATTACACTGAGTGTTATCTGTCACAGTCAAGCTACACAGTGACAACAGATTTGAAACACTTACCTCTGTAATTAAAAATGTACTTCTCCCAGAAGAACTTATATCCTTTGCGTAGTTTAGATGTTTCGACACGTGAGTGCTGATTTACGATCCTTACGACGTCTTCGTAGGACATTTAGGTAGGTTGGAGAGAGACTTGGTCCACAGGTATCGATCTGCCTCCGCCATGTTAAACAGCTTAGCTAAGCTAAGCGGAAGAGCAGTTACCCTACTCGGCGAGCTTCTTCCGGTCTTCAATTGTTCCGTGACATAGGCCTATTGCGACCGGCAGGAAAATTGTGGGCCATTTTAAGCATTCTCCGCTTGCCTATGGGCGCCTACAAGCAATCCAAGCGCAATAGTGAATGCCACCAAAACGTCTCCAACAGGATGTGTGCACAAGGTGGAACAGTACGTATTACATGCTTGAAAGCCTTTTTGCACAAAAGCGAGTCCTGGCTACATACATTGCCGATCATGATCTCCCCGCGACATTCAGCGCATACCAGTGGGTATTAATAGAGAACATTCTCTCTCTCCTTGCCCCCTTTGAGCAGAAGGAGATAAGCTCATCGGGTGCATCTGTGGCAGACGTTATCCCCTTACTTGCGGCATTAAAGCGTCTTTTAGGCAAAGAGGCTGAAACAGAGCACTGAGTGAGAACAACAAAAAGTGCGCTCTTAGATGCTGTGAACACTCGTTTTAGCCAGGCAGATTCCGAACCGCTGTACTGCATCGCGACAGTACTTGATCAAAGATATAAGGATCATTACTTGGATGCGGGGAAAAAGCAGCGCACAAGGGACATGATACAGGCTGAGTTGGATTTGGAAAAGCCGCTGTGTGATGGAGACGGTCGTGTGACGCACAGCGCAGCAGAACAGGGAGATGGTGTTGAGAAAAAAAGGGCACGCACTACAGATGATCAGCTGCGCAAACCCTTACTGTCTGACATGTTCGAAGAGATTCTCCAAGAGAGCAATCCAAAAACCAGTCAGAAGAAAAGCTCAACAGCTGGATGCTTTTCTATCAGATGTCCCCATCCCCAGGAGCAATAACCCTCTCGGATATTGGAGGGCCCATCAAGGCCGCTTTCCCGACCTGGCAGAGATGGCACGCAGGTTAGCTATTTAGTAAAATGGAATTAAATATGTTATTCATAAAGTTCTTGTTAGGCTATATATTTTGAACTATTATACTATACTTAGTGTGGAAAAATAGAAGCCATATACCAGCATTCAAAAATGTAATTATTTCTTAAGCAGAAAAGAAAAACATGCCGTCATCTATTAAAAATACAAAAAAAAAATACAAAAAATGGATAGCCTCCAATGTCGATGCTATGAGATAACTTTTTCGATTCTCCGTTCCGATCCTATATACTTGTCTGCTCCATGCACAAGCACCGATAGCGAGACACTGTTTAGCGCTGCTTCTCATGTCATCGATGAGAAGAGGAACAGACTTTCATGTGACAAAGCAGAAAAGCTCATTTTCATCAAGAAGAACCTGCCACTTTTCCTGAAGTAGACTTAATTTAGTTTATTTAAGTTGCCTGTTATTTAAATTCACTGTCAGAAATAGGGCACTGCACCCCCAGCCCCCACCCAATTTTTATTTTATCCAAGCAGTTGTTAATGCACTTTTTTTGTTGTGAGCATACAGAGTAAATACAGTTAATTTCTTGTTTAAGGCCAATTTAAGGGGGGCTCAAAGTTGGCCAAATAAAAATATTTTGTTTTACTCATTTACTTAAAGGTATATTGTTCATAAATTCTTCTGCTGGAATGTTAGAAAACGTTGAGTATTGAATAAATATTTTGCATCAAATTTGTAATTGATTTTTTTTTATTGAAAAGCAAGACAAAAAAGTTTATAAAGGACATTTAATTGTTTAATTTATGCAATGGTGAAAAATTAAACCAAAATGAACATCTGTTTCAGCATGTTCGGTTTCGGCCAAGAATTTTCATTTCGGTGCATCCCTACCTCAGACCAGAGGGACGCGTCCCCTCAGACCAGGTTTCTAGCGTCCCTTCAGACCAGGTCTCTAGACGGACGTGACCCTCAGACCTGGTCTCTAGAGGGCCGCGTCCCCTCAGACCAGAGGGACGCATCCCCTCAGACCAGGTTTCTAGCGTCCCTTCAGACCAGTTCTCTTGAGGGACGTGTCCCCAGAGTCCAGGTCTCTGGGGGGATGTATCCCCTCAGACCAGAGGGACGCATCCCCTCAGACCAAAGGGACGCATCCCCTCAGACCAGGTCTCTAGCGTCCCTTCAGACCAGATCTCTAGAGGGATGTGTCCCCTCAGACCAGGTCTCTAGTGTTCCCTCAGTTCTCTAGTCAGGTCCTTAATGATAACAGTAACAAGACATCAGGTCCTCTCACCTCCCGTTCCCTCTGGCGCTCCGTCTCCGCCGAGTCCAGCCGTGACCCGAGGTGGAGACACTGCTGACGGAGTCGATTTTGCTCCTGGCTGACGTGGTCACTCACTACAACACAAACAAACGCAAGTCCCTCACCTTCAGGCTCGGCGTTCATGTTCTCATCAGGGGACCTCACCTCTCTCTGCAGCATTGTTTTTGTGCAGGGTTTGTGTGTTCATCCGGGCCCTCACCGCTCTATTTAGGGCTGTTTCTTTGCAACTTTCATGCATTCGTCAGATCATCCTCACCTCTCTCTGTAGAACTGGTTCTGTGCATTGTTCATGTGATCATCAGTTCATCCTCACCTATTTTTGTAGCTCTGGGGCCGTATTCACAAAGGATCTTAGGGCTAAAAGTAGGTCCTAACTGGCGGATTTAGGAGTAACTCCTAAAAATAATGGGCGTGTCACTCTTAAATTTAGGACTCCTAACTTTTTTCACTAAGAGCAATTCACAAAGTATTTTAGGCCTAAAAGTAGCACCTAAGTCTAGGAGAGCTTAAAAGTCCTCAAGAGGACTCCTAACTCAGTAAGACCTATTCACAAAGAATCGTAAAATGCCTGCGAGACGAAATGTTAGGGTATTAAACTTGTTGTGGAGTAGTGCGCGATGCATTAACATCCCCGACTAACAGGAATAATCCGATTAGTCCGAAATAAAATGTTTGGCCACACTACGTTATTTAGCAACAGGGGAAATGCAACTTTGCAATGCCGACGATTTAAAAATATCGCAACCATCAGTCAGCCGTGCCATAAACTTTCCTTTGGACATTCAACAATTACACAGGATCAAAGCCAACTTCATGGCACTTGCAGGTATGCCCGGTGTGGTCGGTGCTATTGACGGGACGCACATAAAAATAATTGCGCCATCAGAAGACGAGGACGTGTTCGTCAATAGGAAGAAAGTGCATTCCATCAACACGCAGGTTGTTTTTGATGCAAATTTTAACATAGCCTACTGGATGTTGATGCAAAGTGGCCTGGAGCTTCAGCTACCCATGATTCGCGCATTTTAATGGTGTGCGGTCTGAGGCAGCTTTTTGAGATGTACCAGGTGTCACTTGCTGGGTGACAGTGACTATCCATGCAAGACGCGGCTCTAGACACCGTGGCTCTAGACACCCTACCTCAATCCACAACCGGTCGTGTATGTTTGTGTGCTCTAGCATATATGGAAGAAATCTGTAAACAATAATAAATATGGATTCAACTAATAAAAGGCATCAAAGAGCCAATACGATATGTTTTACGCATAGGACTAAGCGTAATCTGCGTAATCACTTAGATGGTCCTTACGACGTCTTAATGTTGTGGAGAGCAGTGGCGGCTGGTGGTTTTTAAAGTGAGGGAGGAAGGACTGCGCGCTTGGTTGCCATTGGCCTGCTTGTTGGTGTATGGTGGCATAAGAATGTGAGACTCAAGTTGTTTCAGGGTGTTTTGGTGAACTACAAAATAGCAGGGAGGGAGTTATGTGAACAAAATGTATACAAAGCCACCAGTGGCATCACTGTAATTTGAGAAGGAAAGGATGCAAAGCATATTAGTCAAATCAGGCCTACTATTGATTTGTAAAAGTAAATCAAAAAATCTGGGCCTATCATTGGGCCTATTTTTGCCCTCACTGACTGAAGTTATTTAGCTATGTTTAATTTCAGTTACAATTGCTTATAATGCTACCAGTAAGTCATGCATACCTAGCAAACCATGTAGCACTCACAACACTGACGTTGCCATTACTTCTGGTGACCTTGATTTTGGGAAGTGGTCTACCTCTTTCTTTGGTCGCTAACTTAGCACTGTAACTGAATGAATGGAATGCTTTTTGTAATAAGACGTTAACAATGTCCTCCGTTTCCAATGTTTCCATTGTGCATTTAGGATCTCGCTATCGCAGATTTCACTTGCTCTGCGTCTCTCAGATTGAGCACCGCGGCAATGCAGACCGGGTTTGCTATCGACAGCGTTGCCAGATTGGGCAGATTTCCCGCCCAATGATAATCTTTCCAGCCTAACATGGTTAAAAGTAGCCCAATTGGGTGGGAAATCGGACCAATCTGGCAACACTGCTCAACATCCAGGGATCCTGCTTATTGGTTCATAGCGCAGACGGATAGATTTTTGCGCGAATCAGACCCCTTAAGGTCCCACCCACTCAGAGGAGGATTTTCCTCCTCTCTCCCATTGAAACCCATGTTATCCACCGGCCGCCAGTACTTTCGGGGAAATGAATGGGAGTCAACGGAGGCGAACGGAGGCCGTTCCTCCCTGAAATAATTGGCGATAGGCGATAGGGGGTGCTAATGTCCCTTTACCCAGGGAAACTAACATTATATATTCAAAGGCAATAAAGTAGTCATATTTAAGGGCATTAATTCATTACAATAGTCTGGGCAATCTACATTTTTTATTCTCAACAATGTTAGGGAGGATCTTCCTCCCTCTCCTCAATGGAGAAGCCTCCACTGGTGGAGAGAGGAATTGGGCAGATGAAACGTCGGTTTCATGTCCTCCACAGCGAAATACGCCTCACCCCAGAGAGGGCAAGCACAGTAATCACTGTATGTGCCATTCTACACAACCTCTGCAAGCGGAGGAACATTCCACAGCCAGACGATGATGATGATGAGATGATGATGATGTCGATCAACATGACAAGGAATTTGGCCGTGTGGTACCGAGTGGACAGGCATTTAGGGATCACTGTGAAAACACATTTTAGGTAAACACCTTGGCACAAATCAGTCAACACTTAGGTAGTTCATAACATTTATTTTCTTTTAAATTTTACGCATTTTTATTGTTTGCTTTCTCTCTCTCTTGAACGTGCAGGCTACAACGTCATTATCGTGGTCTGCACAAAATTCTCATCATGCGTGTATTCTGCTAACTGCACTATAACTACTTAATAGGAATTCATTTCTAGCCTAGGCTATTTCCTTGTTTTTCTGTGATTCAGTGGGCTCGTCTGAACAACCAATCACCGAACTGACCGCTACTAAACTCGAGCACGAGAATTGACGTAATCCATAGCAACGGCGCGTCACTCTTAGTTCACTCTTTGTGATTTATCCTTAGTAAGAGTTGGTCTCAGCGGCTTTGTGAATAACTTTTAAGAAAAAACTCCAACGTAAAATGTTTTAGCGCGAGTTAGGAGCACTCCTAGCGGTAAGATAAAATGCTTTGTGAATACGGCCCCTGGCTCTGTGGAGCATCTCCAGCAGGTTGTTTATGTGTTCATCAGTTCATCCTCACCTCTCTGTGTTACTGGTTCTGTGGAGCGTCTCAAGCAGGTCGTTCATGTGTTCATCAGTTCACCCTCACCTCTCTCTGTGTTACTGGTTTTGTGCAGCGTATCAACGAGGTCGTTCACCATCCGAGGCAGGAACTCTCTGAGCTGCATGACCTCCGTGGTCAGCCTGTCCAGGTCTCCTCTCCCCACTTTGACAAAAACTTCCTGGAAGAGGATCCATGATCAGTACGTACATACATACATACATACATACATACATACATACATACATACAGACATACAGACATACAGACATACAGACATACATACATTAGACCTTTGACCTTATCAATAGCAATAAAGATATTAGATCATTAGTCACAAGTTTGACCTCATCATTAGAAATAAAGATAGATCTATAGTTCAACTTTGAGCTTATCAATACTAGTGCAGCTACTAATGACACATTTTCTAATGACTAATCTTTAGACAAATTTATCGATTAGTCGACTAATCTAAATGACTGATGAAAAAAATCAAGGGTTTGTTATTTCATTGTGTCCATTTTATTGGTTGCAAGGGGGTGTTTCGCAGGGGTTGCCAATTAGTTGGCCGCTGCCAGGGCTCCAACAGGGAATCTGAAGTTCAGAATGAACCGGGACATGGAGGAGAAAGGGATTGTTTCCGGCTTGCGGTTCATTATGGAATTCAGATTCCCCGTTGGTTGGGGACCGCTGAATTGCAGTGAGCCGTTTGAGACGGGAGAACAAATATGAATAGAAAATGCATTGCCTGCAGAAAATGCGGTGAGTGCTGTAGTACAAAGTGAGGTTGAAAATAAACAAAGTGAGGTTTAATAAAGCCACAAAGATTCAGACAAAAAGAAACATTGAATGGCTTAAATCAAGTGAAGGGATTTGAACAGAGTTCAAAAGACTAAATGGAGTAAACTATGTAAACATGCACACTAGGGCCGAACGATACACCAACTCACGATTCGGTTTGTATCACGATTTTTGATCCACGGTTCGATACATCCCAAGATTTTTTTAAATTTAAAAAGCATTTTATTTCAACAACACTTATATAACAATTAACTTAATGTAACATTTAATAACAAATAATTTTGAACACTGAACATAAAGAATACTATTAAAGTGTAGCTAAATTAATAAATAAATAACCAAAGATTGCAGTTGGAGGATGCTTGCAGGTAGGCAAAAACCCTCAACTAGTTTGGTGGTTCAGTCAAATATCCTATTAGCGCTTCTTATTAGGCTATTTAGCTTAAAGGTCCCATGACATGCTATTTTATGTATTCTTTAATATAGGTATTAGTGGGCAACTAACACAGTATTCAAAGACGTTCCCGAAATTCAGCCGTGGTGCAGTTACAGCCACTCCGAGCCAGTCGCACATTGAGCTTCCCCCAAATGCGCTGTTTCGGTGGGCGTGTCAAGGCAGGTCAGGGAGGAGGGTGGGGGTGTGGCCCTGAGCGACGGAGAAATTTGACGTCGACGAATTTTTGACGTCGACGCGTCGACATCATCGACGCGTCGCTACAGCTCTAATGTATAATATGGGTTTCTAAGAGCCATTGTGATACATCCACCGTAAACCGAGCGCATGGTACCGTGGCTACAAGCTGCTCAGGGCCAGGTGATAAGATATATTATATATTATATTATATAGATATCTATGTATAATATGGGTTTCTACGAGCCATTGCGATACATCCACCGTAAACAGAGCGCATGGTACTGTGGCTACAAGCTGCTCAGGGCCACACCCCCCACACCCCCGAATTTCGGGGACGTCTTTGAATACTGTGTTTGTGGCCCACTAATACCTATATTAAAGCATCCATAAAATAGCATGGCATGGGATCTTTAAGAGTTCACACAGCTCCAGTTTCACTGACTGACTGTGCCCAAAACAATGTAGTAATTACTCTTAGCCTTTTTCATGTTAGCAGCATTGTCTCTTAAAACGACATGGACCTTATTTTTCTCAATCTTCCAGCCATGCAGTATCTCCTCCATGGCGTGCGTGATTGCATCAGCTGTGTGCGATCCCCTGAATTCACGTGCATGTAACACTGCTCTCTGCAGTGTGAAGTCAGTGTCCACCCAGTGCGCAGTCAGGCTCAACAGAGACAGCGGACGATGGTCTGAGCTCCAGATGTCGGTGGTGAAGCTTATAGCATTTGCCTTCTCCACGTGTGCGGCAATACACTTTTTAACCTCTTCGTGCATCCGGGGTATAGTTTTGTCTACAATGTAGTGGCGGCTAGGAATAATGTAGCGAGGTTCGAGGTGCTCCATTAAGCGTTTAAACCCGACATTACTCACCACCGACAGGGGCTGGTCATCAAGCACAATAAACTGGGCTATCTTTTCTGTTATGGCCATTGCCATTTTGCTGTCCCGTGGTAGTTTTTCACGTCTTGGAAAGCTTTCGGCCAGTGTGGGTTGCTGAAGCGAGCCAGAGGCTTGTTGCTTCGCCTTGCTGCTCTCGCGAAAATCCTCACGTTCTTTTTTGTGGTGTTTTTTCAAATGTGCGATGAGGTTGCTTGTATTGAACCTTCCCGGTTCTGTCCCTCCACGGGACACTTGCGCCTGACAAATGTTGCATTTAGCTGCAACGTCTTTGTCCGAGTTTACGGTAAAATACTTCCACACAGCCGACATCACTACACCTTGCTGCAGGCACACACGTTGTCGTTGTTGATCACGTGGGCTGTGCATGCTGGATCAGAGACGCTCTTCTTCCGCGGCCGGCACCAACGTTAATTAAGGGGCATTACCACCTACTGTGTTCGAGTGTGATCAAACCAGAGTCACCTATTATAGAAGTCCTGGAGCGGTAAATGGACAGCTTATATCGGAGCGCTTATATCAGAGTTTTTAGATTCAGTCCGATAAAATCCGATATTCACTTTTTTGTCTGATATCGGACTGATTTCCGATAACAATATCGGATCGGGACATCCCTAACAATATTATAACCACATGAATAACGTTGGTAAGAAACCAAACCGTTGGTAAACCGGTTGAAAATGTAGCAAGTTATGGTTATTTAAAAGGTACATGTACCACTACCAACACAATGTTATGGGTGAGCAGCTGACTGGCAAGATGGCCGCAAGTTCGGACGTTCTAGACGCCGCCGTAAAACATTTCTATATATCTACACACGTAGGTGAAGGGTTTTATTTTGAAAACATTGCGAGATACCACCCAAAGGCTGTTTAGAGTAAAGGGGCACTGTTAAGTATTTTAAGAAGCTGCATTACCCTCACATAGCCACAAGGGGAGCAAGACCTTATTGAAGGCTGCTCCCTCCACAGAAGGCAGCACCTTTAGATAGGTGAAGAAGCCGAAGCCATTACGTCACCCCGGCCACGCCCACTGCATAGGCCACGCCCACTTGACGTCCTCTATCGGAGGACGTCAAGTGAAGAGGCCAGAGATCAATAGGTAGACAGCAGAGAAGTAGATCACGGTATTTACCTCTCCACGCGTTAGATACGATTCCCTCCCTTAAGCTTCATAGTTTACCATACCGAAACATGCCTACTTTATAACAAATAAAGTGAGTTAAAAGCAACCCGGGATTGGACTATTTTCTTCGAAGAATGCTGCAATAGCACGAAGATTTTGTGTGACAGCTGTAGGGCTGTAACGATACTAGAGCTGTAGTGATGCGTCGATGACGTCGACGTGTCGACGTCAAAAATTCGTCGACAATTTTCGACGGAGAAATGGACGAAAGTCACAATAAAAGGAAAATGTCCGCGCACGAAATCATCAAAGGTATGGAAATACTTCAAGTTAAGTCCCAAACGGAAAGGTGTTGTGATTTGCACTCTTTGCCAAATGGAGTTGGCATATCACAAGAGCACGACAGCAATGTTGGAGCATCTCAAACGAGAAAGTATCTCATGCGCATGAGAAAGTATCTCGTTCGCACGAGAAAGTATCTCATGAGCATGGGGAAACATCGTGCGCATATCACTGGCAGTGTGTGTGTGTGTGTGTGTGTGTGTGTCGTCAACGAGTAGCTGGACGAGCGAGGAGAGCGAGCGATAGCGTGCGTGTCAGTCTAGTGAAGTCATGAACGAGTCCGGTTGTGTTTAAGAATAAAATACCCAGCCTGTCAAGAATCGGTGGCCGCTTCATTCCATCATATTCCGACCTATAAGCAGACTCACTGTTGGTCAAAGTTAAGGGTCATGCCCCCGAGAGCACATCGGACCTGGAGGGAACGTATCACCTGTGCTCCTCGGTCTGGGAGCCGACAGCAGGAAAGATGTAACTAACCATCTCGTAGTTGGAGGCGGAGCGCAAGAGAGTATGCGCACACATTTTTTTCATGTCCCTTTACGGGTTCCGTATTAAATAAAGTATATTATTAAGAATTTTTTGGTATTTATTTGAGATACATTAAGGTTTTTATCAATCGAGCAACAGAAAAAAAAAAAAAAACGTCCAATTGGTCATTAGATTAGTCGACTAATCGATCAAATAATCGCCCGATTAATCGTTTGATAAATAATCGTTTACCCCCAGCCTTAAACGATACACAAACTCACGATTCGGTTTGCATCACAATTTTTGACCCACGGTTCGATACATCCCACGATTTTTTTACATTTAAAAAGCATTTTATTTAAACAACACTTATATACCAATTAACTTAATGTAACATTTAATAACAAATAATTTGGAACACTGAACAGATTTGAACAGAAAGAATACTAAATTAATAAAGAAATAACCAAAGATTGCAGTTGGAGGATGCTTTTTGCTGGTAGGCAAAAACCCTCAACTGTTTGGTTGGTTTAGTCAAATATCCTTATTAGTAGGGATGGGCATAATTAATCGATGCTCGATAATTGATCGTTAAGAAATGCGTCGATCAATTTATATTGTTATCGATTAAAAGGACGTTGTGTTGCATACTGTGAGTCTTGAAGCATTTAATTTAATATAACCCTGCCGACTGGTGGAAAGTGAATGGAAGAAGGTTCCCCAGGCTGTCAAAGTTAGCGCGACAATACCTCTGCATCCCCGCAACTTCGGTCCCGTCAGAGCGGGTGTTTTCTGCTGCTGGACTGACAGTTACAAGGCTGCGTTCGCGTCTGACCCCCGAGCATGTTAACATGCTTATATTCCTAAACAAAAATATGTAGGCTGGAGTTACTGTATGCTATGGACGACAGTCACCACCGTATGTGAGTCGCTCTTTTCTTTCTTAATGTGTTGACTCTCGCTCCGCTTGGTGCCTCTTGGAGTCGTTACATTTTGCCAAAACTGATATTTTAGCAACAAGTCCAGCCTTATATATGTTCAATAAGGTATTGCTTTTAGATAGACTAGTTCATGCAATTGTTTGTAAATGGGTGGCTCATCTTTTTGTTGCGAGCCTTTTCCGCGCGCCGGCTGCAGGCATTATATGTCGGCCTTCCCCCCCCCTTTTTTTTCATAACAGTTATACAGTTTAATGCCCACTTTTAGCCTACTGCCTTTGTTTGATTATTGTTGTCCGATAAATTCGCTACTTATTGTAATTGGAATAGGCTACAGATTTAGTCTTGTTGAATCGTTTCCAAACCTTTAAGAGCGCCTGTAGGCGCATTGTTCGGACTTTACGAGCGCCGCATAGGCCTATAACCTATAATGCCTGTATTTATTATTTTAAAACTGTTAAACAGTTGTAGGTCTTCAAGTTAACTGTATTGTATTAATTTTGGCCCATACATTATTGTTGGAATAAAGATTTAATTGATAAAAACATTAGAAAAAAAACATAGAAAAAAGTTAATGATTAATCGATAATTGATCGATAACTCTAGCGATGCTCGATCAAGAAAATTTCTTCAAATGCCCATCCCTACTTATTAGCGCTTCTTATTAGGCTATGTAGCTTAAATAATGACATAATCAGGCCGCATAGAATGCAACATGTTGAATAGCCTAACTTTCAATAGATGGGGAAAACATGAACGTCTTAACATGAACGTCACAATAACGAGGCATAGTGTTACGAGTAGCATATGTGTGTGTGCGAGATTGGCAGTGTGCGTATGCGTGTGTGAGTGACGTCAGCGAGTGAGTGGACGAGCGAGGAGAGCGAGCGGTAGCGCGTGTGTCTAGTGAAGAAGCGAACGAGTCCGGTAGAATAAAGTACCCAACCTGTCAATAATCGGTGGCCGCTTCATTCCGACCTATAAGCAGACAAACTGCCAGTCAAATCACACAAAACACTAGAGACAGGATCACAGAGAGGCAATTTTTTTCACGCTTGGCCCACTCTGGATAAATGTCGTTCATATCGCATATGAGGACTTCGACGGCTGTTAAGAAATGCAATCCTCCGTAGCCACGGAGAGCTGTCATCACAGAGAGGGCATCTCGTCGCATACTTACGGCATCGATAGGAGGGGGCGCTGTCAGCAGACTATTATTTAGACAATTATTAGCACATTTCAATCGGACAATTTGACCGGAGTTAGAAAGGGCATATCGCGCTTCTGCCTTCTCACACCGCGAGACAGGTTCGTGGCTTTGAGTGTCGCGATTTCCACGATCTCTTACCGCGGATGAACGAATGGCGGCTCACTTGACCGCAGTTTACCAACGTCCGCAGCGGTCTTCTTCTTTAATGTATCTCCTATTACACCAATAAATTGGGCACATGCTGTATCATTGCTGTAGGTCGGGTTGACGTTTAATCAATTTTTCTTCATCAAAATAATATCTGACTTAAATTTGGTGAACGGCATTTCCTCCTTTGCAATGTTGTATGCAACATTACATTTTATGATAATTTCGGATTCTTCCGAGGACCTGATTACTTCTGCCTGCCTCTGAAATGCAGCTGGGAGAGGGGCCACTTTATCTACACATTTGTCACGGCATATTGTATGCTTTTTGGACATTTAACGTTTTGATACGAAACGCCGTTGCCTCGCCTACGAATGCACTATTACCGGCCATATTCTGACCGCACTCCCGACAGTAAATGCAGTGCATTGCATTCCGTCCTTTGTCGTATCTCAGCCAGGGAAAATGTGTCAACCAGTCATGTCTGAAAGAGTAAATTTTGGGCTTTGTAATTTGAGTCTCGGGGCCGGGCTCAATCTCAGACTCGGTTGTCTCCTCTGGTTCCGAATCTAATGTTATCGCCGAAGGACCGGGGCCAGTTGGCATCTTCCCAGGGACCGTCGCCGAGGTCTCAAGTGTCTTGGCTGGATTTCTTAATGAAAAAGCTTTCAATGTTTCTACCTCTGTTCATTTTCACTCGTTTTGTCGTGTTTATTTTATTTTCTGTTTCATTTAGGCGACTCTGGCGCTCAGCCTGCTCAGGTCGATCGCATTTTTTGAACTCGCACTTCGAGCAGTGAAAAAGACGACAGCCAATCAGAGGCAAAGAAACGCCCTGAGCTCTGTCTCTTATTGGTGACAACAAATCAGGCGACCATAGAGAGATGATGCGCTTGCGCAAAAAAATTCACCCGAGCAGCGTCAGGTGCACCAGTGCGACCTTTTTTTTTGTCGCACTATTAAATATTTTGGTCGCACTCTGGAGCCCTGGTACGGTCTCTAGCTCATTGTCTTATGGGTGTGCCAAACTCTCTGGGCGGGCCAGGCAGAGTAAGGGGAGGAGCTCAGATGCTTTGTGACGACATACCTAAAGACATTCCAAATCAGCTCGCTTGAGCCTCAGTTTTTTCAAAAGGCGAGCAGAACAGCTAGTGCTCGTTTTACACCAAACGCAAGTTTTAGCCACTGGGGGACCATAGGCAGGCTAGGGGAACTCATATTTATGTTAGAAAACCTCATTAAGTGAGATTTTCATGTCATGGGACCTTTAAATAAGGACATAATCAGGCCGTATAGAATGCAACATGTTTAATAGCCTAACTTTCAATCGATGGGAAAAAACATGAACGTCTAACATGAACGTCGCAATAACGAGGCATAGTGTTACGAGTAGCGTATGTGTGTGCGCGAGAATGGCAGTGTGCGTATGCGTGTGTGAGTGACGTCAGCGAGTGAGTGGACGAGCGAGGAGAGCGAGCGGTAGCGTGTGTGTCTAGTGAAGAAGCGAACGAGTCCGGTAGAATAAAGTACCCATCCTGTCAATAATCAGTGGCCGCTTCATTCCGACCGATAAGCAGACCAACTGCCGGTCAAATCACACAAAACAATAGAGACAGGGATCACACAGGCAATTTTTTTCACGCTTGGCCCACTCTGGATAAATAACGTTCATATCGCATATGAGGAATTCGATGGCTGTGGAGAAATGCAATCCTCCGTAGCCACGGAGAGCTGTCATCACAGAGAGGGCATCTCGTCGCATACTTACGGCATCGATAAGAGGGGGCGGCAAATTATTAGCCAATTTCAATCTGACAATGACGAGTTAGAAAGGGCGTATCACGCTTCTGCCTTCTCACACCGCCAGACAGGCTCGTGGCTTTGAACGTCGCGATTTTGGTTTCGATACGCGTATCGTTACAGCCCTTATGCACACCATTTGAAAAAATCTGGTTGGAAACAAATAAAGTGACAGCTGAATGAAAAGCGAAAGCATTGCTAAAAATGCAGAAATGTTAAAGGAATTGAACTAAAGAATCTGAAAGGTCAAATGTATTGCCCTGCACTGCTGAAAAATCGGAAAGGACAAATGTATTGCAGTGCACTGCTAAAAAACCTGGAAGCTGTAATTTAAAAACGGACTACACTGAATAGCATTATATTTAGAAGCAAAGTGATGAAATACATTGTTACAAAAGCTGGAAGCTAATCTGTAATACTGTCAAAGCTGGAAGATAGTAGTATTAGTAGTAGTAGTAATAATGGTAGTAATGGTAGCAGTAGTAGAAGTAGCTGAAGTAGAAGTAGTAGCTGAAGTAGTAGTAGCTGAAGTATTAGTGGTACTAGCTGCACAAACGATATGCCTTATGAAAGGTATGGTAATGATTGATACCATGGATTTAGAAAGAATTATAATAATAATCCCGCCATTCTTTTTTTAACCCAGCCGAAATTGTATGTACATAATGAGCATAATGCTCATTTTTCCAGCCTTACGTTATTAATATTAGTCTAATTGGGCGGGATAATTACCCAATCTGGCATCAGTGCTTGCACGTCCACGCACTCTAACCTCAGCGTAAATCAATGAGACCAACTGAAAACAAGCCGACATGGAATTTAAACTGTGATTTTGAAAAAAGTATAAAAGGTAATCGAAATTCAGTTTTCAGATTATTGAAGATACAAGTGTGTTAATTTGTTAAACCTTTGAACTAAGGTTAACGAAAAAATATTGACCAAGTTACGAAGTCTGAAGTAAGTGTCAGATAATGGGCGGCACTGTCTCTGAGAAAGATCAGCGATATGCAGTTGGTAAGACATGTTCCAGTGACATTTCAAGAGGAGGAAGCATTAAACATGTAAACATCGGCCACTGCCATCGGTGATGTCATCTTATTTTCCGATTGGCCGATGGCAGTCAACAACGCGAATATCGGCCGTTACCAATGTTCGTCCGATGCATCGGTGCATTCCTAAGTTTAACAGCATTGGGACTTTTAACTACACATGTATCACTCCGCTTTACAGGTGTTCTCATAACCGTTAATGTATTGACGGTTCATTATGTAGCTTTGCACAGCAAATATGCAAATGTTTCCAGGCATAGCATTTGAGTGGAATTACGAATGGTCGTCAGAAGAGGACAGGGCTCCGAACCGGTTCAAGGAACGAAAACGAAAACAGAAAAACAGAATTTTACGAGGAACGGAAACCAAATGGTCTTCAACTGTTCCGGAACAGAAACGTTATTCTGAAATCCCCAAAACCGGTTAATAAAGGGTTTTTTCGTTCTCTATATAGCCTATAAAATTTCACAAAAGCATAGCCTATTTCATGAAAAAATTAAAATATTTCCGGTTGCCGCGTTCACTTCGCCGCCCGCTAAGCTCAGTTGTCACAAATTCCCACCACCACCCTGGCGAGAGGCGATTTGGAAGCAACAGTTGCACTGAGCTCTATTTTCAACAAAGGTAACGTGAGCTAAATTAACCGAGTCCACTGGGGCTGAACGATTTCAGGAAAAGATCGAATTGCGATTTTTTCTGGCAGATATTGCGATTTCGATTTTCTTCACGATTTTCTTCAAATCAAGCTTCAGTGCAATATTCACAATGTACAGTAATATTTACAAACATGACATCATACCATTAAAAACATTACATGCCATTACTCTAATATAAGAATGAAAACTAAAGTTAAGAATTGATTTTAAATATATTTATTAAGAAACATGCATATAAACTAAAGTCCTTGACCAACTGCAGTTGTTACAAATGAACTAAAAGAGCCATCTTCGACTGTCTTAACTTAGAAAAGTACTACTACTTTTTAGTTGTTTTTTTAAGGCGGTCAAAGATGGCTCTTTTAGTTAATTCGTGCATTAGAGTATAACAACAAAGGGAGAGACGTCGGAGAACCCAACACAGTCTATTCATAATATTGTAATGACCACGGAAGAGGCAGTGAATGAAGTATTGAATAGACAGAGATTTATGAGATAGGTCTACCTAATAAACCGTTGGAACACACAAGACCGGAAACATAGCAACGCCGGTAAACAAACCCAGAGAAGCCCAATCCCTATGAGAGCTCCCCGCGCTACGGCCATCCGGAGGCGCAGAGCTTTTGGCCGTGATATTATATATACAAATATTATATTATATACTATTATATTATATATAGAGCTCCAGGAGTCGCAAACGGCAACATTCACTTTCTTCTCCATGCTGCAGTTCACCCCGGACTGAACTGCACCGAGTTTGACGGTTGAACGCTGATTGGCTGTTACGTTACACATGTGACTCAGTGGCCACGCTGTTGAACGCATGTTAACTAGGGATGCAAATTATCGAGTAATACATTAATCGATAGTTGTTTCATCTTATCGATCGATTAATTGATAAGCGGCAATTTTTCTGAGAAGCTGAATTTCCTTCTGAATGTGACACATCTCATCTCATCTCATCGTAATCCGCTTATCCGGGGTCGGGTCGCGGGGGGAGCAGCTCAAGCAGGGGGCCCCAGACTTCCCTTTCCCGGGCCACATTGACCAGCTCTGACGGGGGGATCCCGAGGCGTTCCCAGGCCAGTGTTGAGATATAATCTCTCCAACTAGTCCTGGGTCTTCCCCGAGGTCTCCTCCCCACTGGACGTGCCTGAAACACCTCCCAAGGGAGGCGCCCAGTGGGCATCCTTGCCAGATGCCCGAACCACCTCAGCTGACTCCTTTCTAAGTAAAGGAGCAGCGACACATTTGAATGTGACACATTTAGGTGGTAATTCAACGATGTCGTTTAGTTGTTGTACTTTAAAATACTTCCACATATTGTGCATTTGGCGTCTTTGTCGTCATTAACCAACTTAAAGTGGCTCCATACTGCACTCCGTTTTGCCATCTTCATCGTGTCAGTGTCCCGCTTTTCGTTTGTCTTGTGCTGCTTCACTTGTGTTCCCGCGTGTGCGTCAAGTACGTCTGGCGTCAAGCGCGCCCTCACGTGGACGGGTGGGGAATTACGGGTTAAAAACGCGATTAATTGCAAGTAATTTATTTTAATCGAGTAATCTCTTATCGACAATTAATCGATAATCGATTAATTGTTTGCATCCCTAGTTACCATTGTTTTCCAACAAATGCGACATACCGGCTCGCACAGGTTAAGTGGTTCACCATGGTCATTCGGTTTGAATCCGAAGTGCTCCCACACGGCAGCTGTCGCGTTCGCCTTTCCAACCAATTCCATCTTCTCCGTCCAAATCTCAACTATCTCTGCCCTCACGGCGCTCTCATGCTGCACTCTGTGCAACGCCAGGGGTCCGCCTCCATAAACAAAGACAATGCGGCTGACTAGTGACACGTCACGTCACGACACGCAACAACGTCTCCTCATTGGGCTATTAAGGAAGCGAGTCACCAGAGTTTACTCTGGTCATCCAGGGACTTTGATAGAGAGAGACACGACGAAAACAAATAAGCATGCAAATGGGAATTATCGCAGCCGGCAAAATTATTGCGCTCATTTTAATTTATCGTGCGATTAATTGATTTATTGCTCATCGCGACAGGCCTAGTTGCCAATAGGGTTGGGCAATCGCCTACAAGCTTCCATCGTCCGATAGTGCCCCCTAGCGATCGCCGATAGTCGATGCTAGTCGATGCTAGTTTTTTTATTAAAAAAAACTCAACTTTTTTTTTATAAAAAAAATCAGCGTGAGCCTCCACTGATTTAAGTTTCGATACGGCGGTTCCAGCGGCACAGCACATGTGACATGTTCAGTGTTTCCCATACATAGACCATTGTGTGGCGCGGCGCCACAGAATCAACATCGAGCGCCACGAATTGATTCTGTCTTTTTTTTTCTTTTTTTTTTTTTTTAATAACGCGATTTGGAAATCTAAAAATCGTTCCGTCCATTCATCTCTGCATAGCACTCGTTCCCCCTGTCATTCTCACACACACACACACACACACACACACACGGAGCGAGAACGACGATGCTAACACATGAACCCACCGATGTCACCCGTCGCTTAGCAACCGGACACGCTGGGGTTGTTAAGTTACCGGACTACTGAAACTACTACGGAGTGATAATAACAAAGACGTGAATCAGGCAATAAATCCAATTTCCTTGACAGCGGTAAGGTTCGGTGTGCATTAAAGTACAGACGGAGTGGACCAATTGCGAACTACTGCAGCTGCTCCAAGTTAAACCCCAAACTAATCGGAATAAGTACTTATAGCGGACTACACCCCCTATTCTATTCCGCATAGAATTCTATTCCGAACCGATTGAGGTGTATATATATATATGATACTTTTCTATTCCGATTGAGCTGTTCTTCCACATCTATGCAAATCAGATGTGTCCGCATGTAAACGTGGAGTTACATGCACACTCACTGACGGCCGCGTCGCCGTGTCGCAGACGTCAGTGAGTGGTGCGCTGCCGCCGCCCCCCCGCACCACACATTGGTCCTTGGTCTGTGGGAAACACTGCATGTTACACAAAAATGGAGGCTATCTTAGTTAGTAAGACGACAGCAATTTCGCCCATATGGAAGTTTTTTGGATTCAAGCCAAATGAGAAAGGTGAACCTAAAGACGTCAACCAGCCGATATGTCGGCTTTGTAGAAGGATGATTCCGGTGAAGGATTCCCAGACAACAAATTTACATGGTCATTTGAGAGTGCATCACCCGGCAGATCATGCTTCTTTAGCGCCACGTGCCGCGGCCTCCGCTGCTGCTACAACCTCGCAGCAGCCCTCCATCCTGGGCGCCTTCTCAAGGGGAACCAAATACAAGCGAGACAGCCTTCGATGGAAGCAGTGTACCACAGCTGTGACCCGGTATTTGTGTAAAGAAATGGTGTCCTTCAAGACGGTGGAGAAGACCACCTTCAAAGAAATGCTGGCAACGTTGGACAAGCAGTATGAGTTGCCTACGCGCAAATACTTTTCCCAAACTGTCATCCCCAATATATACAATGAAACCAGAGCGTCGGTTGTCACCGAATTAAAATCGGCCTCCTTCATTGCCCTGACCTCAGACATGTGGTCATCTGTGAACATGACGCCATACATGTCTCTCACAGCCCATTATATAAGCAAAGACTGGCAACTGGAGGCGAAGTGTTTGGCCACATCCTTCGTCCCAGAAAATCAAACGAAAGATGTGCTGGCAGACGCCCTCAAAGTCGGCGCTCAAGAGTGGGGCATAGAGGAAGAGAAAATATCCTGCATCACAACCGACAATGGTGCAAACATTATTGCAGCCGTCCGGGAGCTCAAATGGCCCTGGTTGAACTGCTTTGGATATAATTTGAATGTGGCCATAAACAATGCACTTGACGGAGAAAAGGATCACACTAGTCGTGCGTTTGGGGTCTGCCGGGCAATCAACGGCGCCTTTTCGCATAGTTGGCAACGGAAACGGGAGCTGAGCAAAGCCCAGGATGAGCTACAACTCCCCAACCATGCTTTGATTACGGTAGGATTATTCGATTTTATTAGTAGGCTAGTGGTGTTATTATGAATAGGCAAATATTATTATGCAGGCTATTGGGCTAATCAGTCTTATTTTAAAAACAGGACTGTGCAACACGTTGGGGTTCGAAGCAGAAGATGGCAGAGAGGATACTGGAACAGGCCGCAGCAATCAAGAGGGTTTTCGCAAACGACAGAAGCCGCCGTCCCCTGCCAAACCTGACGTGGCAAGATGAAGCTGTGCTGGAGGCAGTGAACAAAGCTTTAAAACCTCTTTCTGACTTTACGGACATACTGTCTGGCGAAAACCATGTGACAGTCTCTTCCTTGCTGCCCACGCTACAATTATTGAAAGACAACGTCTTGAAGGAAGACGACGATGACGTCCGGATGACATCCGTCATTAAAAGCGGGGTGCTGCGGGAACTAGATAACAAATACGACAATGAAGCGTCATTAAAATTAATGCGCTTATCTGCTCTCCTCGACCCCCGCTACAAGGGCGACCATATCGATGCCGTTTCCCTCGACAGCACGAGAGTTCGATTGGAGTCAGAGATGGTGTCATTCTGCAGGAGGCAGACCACCGGACAGGTAAGGGTCAGAGTGGAGGATGTTGAGACGGAGCAGCCAGTGGCACCTATTCCACCACCACCACCACCTAAGAAAATAAAACCTTCCCTGGGTAGCCTTTTGAGAAAGGCGAAGCAACCTGTGACACTCACTGAGGAGCAACGGGCAAACGCAGAAGTAACAGCCTACCTGCAAGAAGATGCACTGGATGGGGACAGTGACCCACTCGCATGGTGGAAGGCAAACGAGAACCGCTTTCCGTTAATGGCCAAGATTGCGAGTAAATATCTTTGTGTATCTAGTTCACCTTCGGAGCGTGTATTTAGCACTGCAGGCAACGTTGTCACGCCACTGAGGAGCTTGTTGAAGCCAGAAAAGGTGAATATGCTGGTGTTCTTGTCCAGAAACCTGTAGGCTATGCACACACTTTAAAATGTGTATTTATTATTAGGCTTTTAGGCATACATTTGGATTATTTCGTTCCTCTGAATCCAAATTAGGTTTTCTTTCGATTGGTTCTACAGTCTGCAATAGTCCTAGCAAATGTTGTGCCCATTTTTATTTTATTTGCTTGAAAATATTTATTTTCATTTTTTAATTTGCGAAATGGACACTTAGACTTAATTTTAAATTGTATTTATTATTATGCTTTTAGGCCTACTTGCACTGAACAATACAATTGGACTATTATTGTTTGTCAGCTAAAGCATGTAAACATTGGATTATTTCGTTCCTTTGAATCCAAATTTCGTTTTCTTTCGACTGCGTTCTGCAGTCTGCAATAGGCCTATAGCCAATTTTGTGCCCATTTCTATTTTATTTGCTCTGCCAGCATTTTTTTTTCGTTTTAAAAGAGTTTTGTGAAGACTTCGCCATCTGTTATACTTGTGTTATGTTCAATACTCAGTTATAATTGTTCTTTAAAAGCGTTTTGTAAGTGGGCCTACATATAGGCCTATAGCCTACTTTGAAACGAATGTCTTATTATTCTGTTCCAAATAAACCCTGCAACCTTTTGACTTGGATGTTTTTATGTGAACGTCAATGGGACTGTCTTATGCACACCGACATAATTATATGAAATTGTCTCTTCTAATATTTCATTAGTTTGATCATATAGCCTGATATCATAAACTCCTAAACATTTCAAAAATATATACATCGCCCCGTAAGCTGTGCGCGCAGCCTTTGCCATTGCGCTGCAGGGTAGGCTAATATGGTGAAAGAAAACACAGGCTTTGAGTATAGTTACACATATCAGTGTTTCCCTTACAAATGAGAATGAATTGTGAAACATTTTCCCCTGCTGAAGCAGATTTCTTTCTATTTAATTCTTCTTTTCAAAGTTTTTCAAAGTGACATGTGCAGCGGGGTGTGATGTAATTTCGCCGTGCGAGCAGAGCGGTAGGTTTCGAGCCTCTCCCCTCTCCTCGTAGCAGTGAGTGAATACGGCAGGTCAGCGCTACATAGTGTGTTTCCACCTGTGCCAGATAACTTCAATTACAATTTGCGGGGCTTTTTAAGTTGTAAAAAAAAAAGCCACCACAGCGCCATTTTTCAATTTTTATTTTTTTATTATTAATAAAATTATCGCCTTTTTATCAGCAACTTGAGACGATCGACGATGGAATCCATCTATCGGCGATAGTCGATAGAATCGACTATCGGCCCATCCCTAGTTGCCAACGCTTTTAGTAATCGATTTTTATTGATTCTCCGTTGCAGCCCTAGTGGGAACTACAAAACGAGTACATAAACACATCAGAAGTGGTTTGATGTTGATAGGATGAATTTCCAGTGAGTTATTAAGAATTGAAAAAAAACGTCGCAATTTTTCGACGGTCCCTAAGCACTCCGCTGCCGTATGGCACTAGGAAGTATATTCGGCGCGGTTTCTTTGATCTGTCGCCCGACTCGCTGATTATGGTGAGTTGGTGAAGCCTGCAAAATAATACCATCCTGGAGACAATTGGTGCGGTTTTCGTCACGCTATTACAGTTGCAACCCCGGAAAATAGACGAATGTCGAATATAAAACCAATATCGCACCGCCAATAAAGACAGCATCAACCCCAACCAACACATAGCTATCAGCTAGCCTTCCGTTAGCTAATTAAAGACTAGCTTATGTTTCTTTATATATATATATATATATACACATATATATACACATCTCTATAACTTTTGGACCGGTTGGTCCATCTCGTTAGTGACCATCAGGGTTATCTAACCCTCTATAAATAGATACATGTATATATAGAGGTAAATATATCGTACCTTCTCGAGCGGTCGGTCCATCTCGTTTGTGCTCCTCGTGGTTAACTAACCTCTCAGGAATGATCCAGAATGATCCATGTTGATCCACAATAGGCTCTGTGCACTAGAACCCGGAAGTCAACTGACGGTGTCGGCATTCTAGTTTCCGGTCTACATACTGACCCAGTCCATGGCGTGAACATGTCTGGCTTTTCTAGATGTCTCCAAGACCTACCGACAATAAATGTCAACGATGTTCACCGCATTGTTGGTGCTAGTTCCCTTGCACCTACAAGCAAGCGGGAAAAGGGATTTAAGCTCTATGTTTCGAGTTATTTCCATAACTTTGAGGGTGGGTAACAGACTACCGGCTTTTTAGTGAACATTTGTTAGCGACAAAATGTTTTTCTGTATTTAAAACACTTAACTGTCCGATGTTGCACTAACAGTAGGCCTACTAACGTGTGTACATTTTTTAGTGTCTAGCAAAGATGAGGGAACATCGGAGGTGATTATCCGAGCATTGTGCCACAGGTCCATGAAGAAATCAGAGAAGCCTCACAGCTTGAGTGTATGTTATAGCTAGCGATAAACCAACCGTTATAAACAAACCGTTATACGCCTGTTTCTTTTATAACAGTGTCCGTGGGGGGATTTAGCTGAGGTCATATGTTTAATCAACTAATCAATACAAACATGTATATTTAAAAAAAACAGCACAAATGTACACACAAGCGCACTTTCCTCGTCAGCCACCACAACAAGCAGAAAGCTCCAGCCGAGAGCGCCCACCACGGCCCCAACACAGTGCAGGCACACGAGCCGCACACACACAAACACACCAGCTTCACATTGACTCAAACTCCACTAAAATGTATTGGATATCAAATAGCATATATGTCTCCATACAAAATCAGTGATGCACATTGAGCTAGTTTACTCTGCCACCGACTTTTTTCAACTCACCGTAGGTAGCAGGTGTGCAGTAAAATCCTCAAACATTAATCCTTATGCTGGTGATCATTTTCATCCTGGGATTATTTGTCCTTATTTTCGATTCGAAATCACATCTTAGAAATGGCAATGCTGACAAGCATGAGCAGTAATAATTTCACACTTCGCGCGCACTGACCTGTTTATATGTCACTGGCTTTAGTTGAAAGTGTAGAGCGAGGTTTTTTGTCCCACCCACTAGAATAGCAAAATGTGGTTGGTTATTTATCCGTCACTCACTAAAGTATCATGACGTCTTAACCAATGACTGAGCGAGCTTTATCCTTTTCCTTTTTTTTGCCTAGAGAGAACAATAAATACATTTTTTTTATCAACTATATTAGGCACTAATACCATGCACTAACAGTCATTTCTGAGGCAAACTTGATAGAATTATTTTCCAACAGTGTGTATTTGTGGGATGTATTTTTAAATAGATTTCCATCATATGAGCATCTGATGGCATTATGGAAAGTATTAACTGTAACATTTTACATTTGCAGGTTGTGCTGAAAGATTCCATGCCTGTTGAAATGACGCACCACAGTGGCTCGTGTGTGGCTGGAACAGCATTGTGCAACCACTGCGTTGCTCTGCTGTTTCAATCAGCACATTATTCACAGCTGAAGGTGCCAGTGGTACCCCCTTTTCTAAACTGTACTGAGGGAGAACAACAGTGGCACAAGAACCCAGAACTTTGGCAAGTCAACAAAAAAAGCATATGGACTTGTGTGTCTATATATAAATGTGTGTACACACACACACACACTTGTTGCAGGTTTTTTTCTAAACATAATCCTGCATAATCTTTTAGGGTGTAAAGCCAGGCCCTGTGGACAAGATGGCTGTGCTATCGGCAAAACCTAAATGTAGAACCACAACAACAGAGGGTGTAAGGTAAAAGCTGAGAATTGTAGAATAATTTCATAAACTACATGAATGTTTGAATGAAAACTATATACACCCTGATATAAAGCAAGTTGTATTATCCACACAGGAGCACACTCTACAAAGCCCTCCATGGGGACCTCCCTGATCTCTCTGTCCTCCGGGTGACAGAGGCCTATAGAGATTTTGGTGCAGCTGAAGCACAAATGATTTGCAGCATGGGCATCAGCAGTGACATTTCACTGGTTGACTCTGCCCTTGGCAAGGTCCAAGTTGGTAGTCCCCTGTCTTACCAGCAGCCAGCAACAGCAAGCAATGACCTCTCCTTCCATGTTGCTCCACCACGTCCATCTCTGCCTCTGTTTGGGTACCAACTGCAGCCATCCTCTTGCATGTTAGTGTGTACAGCACCAGAACAGCTACATTTAAAGAGTTTGGAGGTCACCTGGGATATGGCCCACAAGTTTGAGTGTGCAACCAGAGAGCAAAGTACATGCAGTGTTTGGCATCAGCTAAGGAGGCCTAGGCTGACTGCATCAAATTTCCGAGAGATATGCCATGTCAGAGGTAGCTCTGAAGAGGGATTAGCTGACCGAATATTACGAGGTACCCGCCAGACAGCAGCCATGAAAAGGGGGCTCGAATTGGAGGCAGATGCTATCTGGGAATATTGCCAAATGAAGAGGGTCAACCACTACCCCTGTGGTTTTGTAATCCACCCAGACACCCCTTGGCTTGGGGCATCTCCAGATGGCTTGGTTTATGACCCTTCAGAGCCATGTCCCTTTGGTCTGATAGAAATGAAGTGCCCAAATGTTAAAAGTTATGTTGACTGCCCTTACCTCAAAATGACATTAGGCAAATTATCATTGAAGAAAACACATGCGTATTACTGGCAAGTGCAGGGACAAATGCTAATAACTGGCATGAATTGGTGTGATTTTGTCATTTCAACAGAAGAAGACATGCTAATTGAGAGAGTATTTAGAGATAGTGAAGTACTGGAGGTGATGAGAGAGAGAGTAGACAGGTTTTATTTCCATGTTTACTTACAGAAATGTCTGTAATGTTGACAAACAAGGTTTTGTAAATACACATTAATTGATTAATCAAATGTTCCAATATTGAGATGATATTCCAGTCCAATATTGTTTGGTATGTAAATATATTAAAGGCGTATGAAGTGAATATGTTAATAAATATAGTGTAACTTAATAAATATAATAAGTTAATAAATATAGCAAGTAAATATAGTTAATAAGTTAATAAGTATAATAAGTTAATAAGTATAATATAGTTAATAAGTATAATAAGTTAATAAATATAGTGTAACGATAGCACTTTGGCCAAAGACAAAAATAGAGTTTAAAACTACAATTAATGAAAACTTGAAATGATTTTTTGAGACAAAAAAAGTGATTTGATTATTTATCAACTTAGACCTTCGGTGCTATGATGAGCACTGCAAAGACCAATAGCTAGCCTTAGGTCAAATTTTCCTGTCTCCATCTCTTGACCAGAGGTCCATTTCTGGTAATTGGATAGTAGACATGCCACAGTAAAAATTTGGTTTATGCTCCCTGTGATGGAGAGAGGGATCACTGAATCAAAGAGTTTGTTCTCCTTTACTCTCCTTATCATCCTCTCCACATGGACCCTCAAACGTGCAATTGACTGCGTCTGTAGGACGTCCACCTCCGGCATTTGGGTCCTCTTGGAGAGGAAAGCAGGACGATGGACCGTCCCGGGCACAAGGCTATCCACCAAGAACCCCTTGTCGACCATGATGGCCATGTCAGGTGTGAGGAGGGATGTTATGCCTGACTGTCGAAACACCTCCTTATCGCTCATGGACCCCTCGAATAAGGCTGACACAAATGTCAGGGCTCCATGCGGGGACATTCCCACCATGGCCTTGAAGGTGCAGTGAGATTTGTACTGTGAAAAAACTTCACTCTGGAGGAGCAGGGATGATGGTGTTTGGCATCGTAGCTCCGTGCAGTCAACTACGACTTGAGTGTCACTGTAGCCTGCATATTCCTGTGGAATATGGGCCTTCACAGCTTCTGGTGACATCCAGATAGACACGGAGCCCAGTAAGATGTACAGAAAGTTGGCCCATGTCACGATGATCCGACTCACTGTTGCCCTGTGTATTGTAAATCTGTGACTAAGCTCCCTCTGGGTGCAGCCGGTGGACAGATACATGAGGAACAGGAATAGCTCATCTATTGGCTTCAGTTTCTGGATGGATAAATGTCATATGAATGTTAATTGTTAGAATCATACTTTTCATTCTGTCAGCCGTATGGCGACGTCCTATGGCTACTTTATTTTTTCACTGTGTAGAAAACATTATGATGGCTATGTCTATCTTCACTATTATATGTCCATTGTGTGTGTGTGTGTGTGTGTGTGCGTGTGTGGTGGTAGGCCTATACTTACAGTTGGTCTGGTTAAAGGGCTTTCAGTAGTTGTGCTTGTGGCATAACTTCTGTTGGTTTTAGTGACCCTAATCATTTTGCTCGTTGCTGTCTCGAATTAGTTTCCAGAATGCCATCAGATGCTCATATGATGGAAATCTATTTAAAAATACATCACACAAATACACACTGTTAATGGAAAATATAGTGTTTTATTTATATTCAACACATTAAAATTAGTAAATGATCCCTCATGTTTGTCTGAATTATATCAAGTTTGCTTCAGAAATGAAAGTGTTAGTGCATGGTATTAGTGCCCAATATAGCCTAGTTGATAAAGTGTTATCCAAAAAACTGTATTTATCCAAAAAACTCGCTCTACGCTTTCAACTAAAGCCAGTGACATATAAACAGGAACTTGTTATGCTTTGTTTGAGAGCTGTTCACGTATTTTAAAAACATACCCAGAAAACATTAATTTATTCTACAACAATAAAAAATCTATAGACCTGGTGTAGAAGCGGATGTCTTCTGGGGAAGAAGCAAACCGCTCGAGCCCAAATATAACATGCAGCTGGTAGCTCTGGACCTGCTGTCTGAGCACCTCAATCTCTTTTTGTATAGCACTGTAGTGCTCACGGTCAACACACACTGTACTACTAGCAGTGTACTCATGGTCTAAGACCATCGGAACGGGTAGCTCAGGCTCTTCGGGGTCGGAGCAAGGCTCGGGACTCGCCGGTCTCTCTCTTCGCTCCCACACACCAGCCCGTGTTTGCCTTGCGACGAAGTTGTTCCAGTTGAACAAAGAAGGCACTGAGTTGGGCAAAAGGACCCGTAACCCTTTTCCAGTTGATTTGATCAACGTGTTGTCGAAATGCCGACTGCACACCTTCGTGTGGTTTGTGACTTCAAACCCCGTCCTCCTGATCTTCTGTATCCACTGCGCCCGAAGAGTTAGGTTTTTTGGGAAGCGGTGGAAACTTAAACTGCCATTATACCGGCTGGAAGCTGAGCACAACGGTACACAGCAGTGTTGGTTTGATCCGCCTTCACTCCGTTGAAGCTTGTGCAGTCTTCGAACATTAAATTTCGGTTGTTTGGTTGGGTTTTCCATCTTTTTACTATTTCTAGTTGCCGTGGTAACTGATGCGGGAAGTAGACCGGAAACTAGTATGCCGACACCTGGCGACACCGGACGTTCGCTTCTAGAGTTGTGCACAGAGCCTATTATCCAGAAACACTGGAAGAAACGAAATGACGCGCCAGAATCCGTTGCGCCTGCGCACTCCGTCCCGCGGAGCCACCTGTGCCGTGTTCCAATACCCGTACTTCCAGGAGTATACTTAAAGGAAGTATACTATCCGCACTATCTACTACGTTCATTTTTCAGATGTGAGTGCTGTTCCATATCGAGTACTCCGTGGTGCACTAACCGGAAATTACGATCACGACTGCCGCCGTGGCTCGTCCCCCGCAATAAACATCCCGCTTTGAACGGTGAACTCTTTACGCCTAGCAGCTATAAAAAGCTATAAAAACTATAAAAACTACAAAATGATTAATGCAGGCTATGTGGAAAATGCACCGACTTTGGCTCAGCCTGGCTCCGCCTCTTCCGCTACGTAGCTAAGATGGCTGCCGTTGAGTACGGGGAGTGTCCTTCGATCAACACTTCACGATTAGCCCGTTCTGAGTACGGCATCCGGGTCCTTGAAGTATACTTCTTTTCGCCGGATCTGAATTGGAACGTACTGCGTACTCAAATTTTGGCTAGTAAGTACGGACAGTACGGGTATTGGAACACGGCACAGGTGTGGCTGTTTCTCAATTCGCGTTCTTTTCTGTACTTGCGTTCTTGTAAAACGTCATCAGTCGTAGCCCAAGTACTGTTCCAATTCAAAGTACGCATCTATCGTAAAACCCGGAAGTGTTCTTGATGCGTTCTTAAATTGGCCGTTTCATAATTCCAAGTACGCGTACTACGGACACGCGGACTTGGAAGTTCGTACTTGGCAAGTCCGGACTTCAAGTACACACTTCCGAGGACGGGAGTACGCACCTGCAATAGGCTACTTGCACAAGCACTTCCTGATTCGCCGTAATACAGCTCATCAGCTTCCGGTTCCAAGATGGCAACGTTCTACACCCGGAGCTGCCGACAATAAATATCACAGATGTGCATCGTTTATGTCGGGAAACAAAAACTCTGACAAGCAAATTGGAGAAGGGTTTTAGGCTGTATGCTTCAATCTACATTCACAGCTACGAAGGTAAGAAAACGACGTCTAACAGACGCTAGCTACTGTCAAAGTCTAATCTGTCAGTTAACTGTCACTGTCGAACGTGTATTACGATGCAGAAACAGCAAACGCCAACAAGATTTCTTAACGAGTGTTTTATATCAGCCTTGATGTTTGCCTGTTGTGTTGAGTAATAATAGTTTAAGTATAGCCACAGTTTTGTGTATATAAAAGTAACATTACTTAGCTACCTAACTTTTCTTTCCATGTAGTAACATGTTGTAGATGTGATGATGCGAGTAACCCAGTACAATTGAAGCTTAATGAATTTGTATGTGTTATTTCATTCAGTGTCCAATAAAGAAAGCTGACAGTGCAGGTCAGCGTGAGAGCCTTGTGCTACAGGTCGATGGGGAGGAGCGAGGCACCACAGTTTGAGTCTAGGCAGGAAGCTGTGTTCATCCCTGTTCAGTGGTGTTTGTTCGGTTAAGCAGTAGCTAAGTGTAGTCCTCAAGGGCCACCAACTTGAATGTTTTTCATATCTCCCTGTTTTTCACACACAATTTAATATAGTCAAGGTCACACTGGTGTGCCACAAGGGTGCGTGCTCAGCCCCTTACTGTACACCCTCTTCACCTATGACTGCTCCCCCATTCACAACTCCAACTCCATCATCAAATTCGCAGACGACACAACAGTGCTCGGCCTGATCAGGAATAATGATGAATCAGCCTACAGGGAGGAAGTCCTGCACTTGGCAGCTTGGTGCGCTAGTAACAATCTTGTGCTCAACACCATCAAAACCAAAGAACTCATTGTTGACTTCCGGAAATCAAAGGCAAGCATACACTCACCCATTCACATCAACGGGGCTGAAGTGGAACGGGTCACCAACTTCAAGTTTCTGGGTGTCCATATTTCACAAGACCTCTCCTGGTCACTCAACACCTCCACTCTGATCAAGAAAGCTCAACAACGCCTCTTCTTCCTCAGAAAACTGAAAAAAGCTGGACTCTCCCCTCAGATCCTCCGGAACTTCTACCGCTGCACCGTTGAGAGCATCCTCACCAACTGCTTCACGGTGTGGTATGGTAACTGCACTATGGCTGATAGGAAAGCCCTACAGCGAGTCGTTAAAACTGCTCAGAAAATAATTGACACATCACTCCCTGCCCTCACTGATCTTCATCATTCACGGTGTCTGCAACGTGCAAACAAAATCATCAAGGACCACACACACCCCAGTCATGCCCTGTTCTCTCTCCTCCCGTCCGGGAGACGTTACAGGAGCCTCAGGAGTCGCACCAGCAGGCTCAGAAACAGCTTTTTCCACAATACTACAACACTGCTCAACACAAAGACCCTACACTAGCCCCCCCCCCTTCTTGAACATGGACTATGGTCAGTCTGACTACCTCAAACCACCTATGCACTTTACCTATGCACTTTACAATTAATGAGGATTAACTGTATTAACCATTTATGTATTACTGCACTTTATATTCAGCTGCTATCTGCTATCTGTGTTCTATGTATTATTATTATTCTTATAGCGCTGCTTTAACAAAAACGTTTTATTGATTGCACTACTGGTTAGAGGCTAAACTGCATTTCGTTGTACTGGTTGTCCTTACTTGTTGTGCAATGACAATAAAGTTGAATCTAATCTAATCTAATGAGTACAAGGCTACAACTTTTCAATAAACAAGATATTTATTGTTGTTTGCACAGCAGAAGTACAGGTACATTGGAATAATTGTGATTCTAGGAGTCCGCTTTAAAAAAACACATCTTTATTTAAAGAGGGAGAGAATATAACAGTAAGCATTCAGGGTGGTAGGCTTTTTCTAGCACAGTTGAAGTACCTTCATAAGAAACAAGTTGTTTTTTACACCCATGATGCTGAGGTTATATTTCTAATGATTTACCTTTTTCTCTTAGATCAAGCTTTGTGATTCATCAGCCAAGGGATGAAAAAAGAAAGAGTTAATCTATGGGCTGGAGCAGCTGTCTCTGAGAGGAAAAGAAAAAAAGTATAGCTCAAAAACAACAAATACAAATGCAATGGCATCACGTATAATTACATCTGTAACTACTTATAAAATACTGTTGATGCACGTGCAGGTGCGACCACTTCTTTTTTCTGGGCAGCTGATTTGGCTCTGGAAACACAGACCATCTTGTAGAGACAAGGCTCAATCAAAGACCAAAAAGCTATCGGATGGTTGTAGCTGGCAAATCTATTCACAAAAGACGTCGCATGAAAATGTTCGATTAGAAGTGTACATCAAAAGTATACATTGTTACCAAAATAATGTCAACAGTAACTACTAAGATTAAGATTTTATCGTGTATAGATAATATATACATATATATATATATATATGTAGCAGGGTGACCTGAATTTCTCCCATATATCTGTTTCAGCCTCAGTCACCTCCCTTTTACCTGTATTGTGACTTGTGCCACTACGCAACGGTTGCTCTACCGGATGGCGTCGTAACTAATCCCCGGCACTCCGCTGACAGGTTTGTTTAGTTTCCTCTTTGGGTGCAGTTCAATAACTGCCCCAACTTCCTGTAGGACAACATGATGTGTGTGGATATCCAATGCCCTAATGTGTTCTCTGTGCTCTCTTTTTAGAGTAGTGTTCCCGTCCGGGCCGTATCTTTGGGAGGCGCGGTTTGGTGGTTTGCCGTGTACTTGCATGTAGATAAGTAGGGTGTTTCCTGCTCAATTCATAAATTTTTACAATTGTTTATCAATAGTATTTTGTTCTAGGACCAGCATTGGTGGAGTTGGAGACGGTCACATTCTGGCGCTGGCGCTTCAGTGCTCCTATTTTCATCTCATAGAATAATAACATGACTTTTTTCAACCATTTAAAAATAAACTTTGTAGTAGGGATGTGCATCTCCATCAGGAGGACGATGCGATACACATCTCGATGCACTGCCAACGATCCGATACATTCAAGATACATAAAAGCAGCTACTAATGCGATACGATACGATTCACCCCTATTGCGATGCAGTGCGATTCGACACGATGCGATTCAACAAGATGCGATTCAACAAGATGCGATGCTAAATAATACAATTCTATGCAATTTAATATGATACATAATGATTTATTTATTTGTCAGACAACAAATCAGTAACCAGGTTTCTGACAAAAGAAAACATTTATGTGTATGTGTGTAAGTGTGTTCTGAATGTAACATTTTTGTTTGTCAGACAACAAATCAGTAACAAGGTTTCTGACAAAAGAAAACATGTATGTGTAATGTGTATGTGTGTATGTGTGTGTATGTGCATAAGTGTGTTCTGAATGTAATTTTTTTTCACTATACCTGACAGTCACAACACAGTTTGCTTCATCCTAAACATGTGGATCAACTGCCTCACACACTAAATTTAACTAATTTGTCCTATTTTCAGGTTTTTCTTAAGGAATATGAGTTGATCCACATGATCAGGATGAAGCAAACTGCGCTGTGCTGTAACTATGTCCCCAGCCGTGCTAAACACTCTTTCAGAGGGTACACTCGTTGCTGGGATGCACAGGTAGCTCTTTGCCAAGGCTGAAAGCAGTGGAAGATCCACTTGTTTTTTCCACCACTGCAACACATCACCACTCAAAGCTAAAGAATCCCTCTCTCTGTACTTTAAGATTTCTGCCCTAGCCCTCTCCCTTGTGGTCTTCATTGGTGCTCTCGCAGTGAGGAAATCCCCAAACATCTGGTTCAAGGCTGTCTTCTTGGGGGGGACATCATCTATGGAATGGAACAGAAAAGCACAGTGAATTATCAGTTGTGTTAAAAAAATATGTAAAAATTATGATTTACAATACTTTCTTACTATATATATAATATAGTAAGATAGTATTGTAAGTCATAACTTTGTAAGATAGAATTGTATGTCATAATTTTGACATTTTTTTTAACACAACTGATAATCCACAGTGCTCTTTTGTTCCATTCCATATATATTATTTAAATAATACTTTATAACTATATATATATAATAAATGCATCTTAAAACATTATTTTATAACTTTTGGCACAGTTCCTATCAGAACAAACATCTCTCTTCCTCTGGGCTTCTGTCAACCTCTGCCTGGCCCTCAGTCAGTGTGCCACTGTCACCTGCCTGGCCCTCATTGAGTGTGCCACTGTCACTTGCCTGACAAAAATCAGTAAAAGGAGACTAGCTGCTAGATTTCTTTTTCCAATTCAAAGAAGACACAGGTAAATTCAAGTAACAAATAGAGAGTTTAGCTACGGTTTATGGAGTATATTCTTACCTCTTCCTCCATCATCACCACCTCTGCTGTTAGCTTCGTGAATACCATGTCCTTGGTGCCGTGGTCTTCCAAGAAAGCCAGGTCTTTGAACCGTGGATCGAGCACTGCAGCATAGTAGAGGAGGTCTTGGAGATACGTGTAGCGACCATCAAAATCCTGTCGGAATCGCTCCTTCATCACAGAAATTTCCAGCAGATCGCTCTCATCTGGCTGGAAATGCTTCTGAAGTTTGGCCTGTATTGGGGAGATCATTGAGATAGTGGGGTGTTTTTCCTCACTGAGGAGTGTTGTTGCCACTTTCAGAGGGGACATCAATTTGATGACCTCTGGGATCAGTGTCATGTCTTCCTCTGTCAGGCTGGCTAATCCTTCTCCCCTCTTTATCTTCCTTGACAGAAGAGTGTTCAACACAGCAGGCTGCTGCTCCCAAAAACGCTCCGACATGTCAAGTGAACTGTTCCATCTTGTGGGAACATCATGGATGAGCTTGTGATTTGGCATGTGTAACTGGGCCTGCATTTCACGTAGAACCTCAGTTGCTTGTGGGCTTCTGTGAAAAAAAGTTGTAATCTTCCTCACTTTCACCAGAAGCTCTGACACCCTGTCCACCTTCAGGGATTTTTGTGAGGCCAGATTGAGCGTGTGCGCGATGCATCGCACATGGGGGTTTATCGCTGCACGAACTCCAGCCAGTAACATATTTTTTGCGTTGTCCGTGACCAACGCTGGGTTCTTGTCTGCGATGTTCCATGTGCAACAAACGTCCTTCAGTAAAAGTCCCAGATTATTCCCTGTGTGAGCCTCGTTGAACGGTCTGGTTTGAAGGACGTGGTTTTGTAAAACCCACTCTTCATCGATGTAATGTGCCGTTACGGTGACATAGGAGTCAGTGGCGCGAGACGTCCAACCATCAACTGTAATAGCAACTCTTTTGGCATTGCTCAACGATTTAGCTATTTCATGCCTCACTTTTTCATACAGAAGAGGGATTTCTTTATCTGTGAAAAGCTTCCTATTCGGGATGTGGTACCTCGGCTCCAGAATGTTTAGGAGGTATTGGAAGCCCTCGTTTTCAACAACACTGTAAGGCTGAATATCTTTGCAAATAAAGAAGGCAATGGCTTCGGTTATTGCCTTTGATCGAGCTGAGTTGGTAGCCAGCGGGGCATGAAAAAAGGTGGAAATACTTTGCGCAGGTGTACTTGTTGAGGCAGCCACTGTAGCCATAGATGAATCGGAGGATGAGGCAGACGGCTCACCATGTCGCCTCTTCAGGTGAGTACCTAAATTAGTCGTGCTGCCTGTGTACTTTATGGCAGCACGACATATTTTGCATATTGCATGGGTCTTATCCAATTTTCCATCTTTCTTTGCAAAGCCAAAGTTTTGCCAAACCTTGGACTTATTGCAAGCTTTAGGGACGTATAACTCCTCATCAGCCATTGTAACTCTCCCGAACACTCCTTCAACTCGCGCGATATTTGGCCGCGACACTTCACGAGAATCTGCCACTGACAGCAGTGGAGATGAGAGCGCGTTTAGGAAACAGTTAGAGAGGGGGAATCTAGAAATATACAATTGTACCGGATTATACCGATGCAAAATTTTTAGGTACGATGCATCGCGGTTCATCCCACATTGTATCCGATGCACCCATTTTTGATCCGGGCCATCGCATTGTGAGCTTTTATGACGATGCATCGGTGCGAACCGGTGAATCTTCCCATCCCTACTTTGTAGACTTGAACTGGAAACACGTCTCTGTAAGTCTTTACACAAATCGATATTATAAATGTTGTTTGTTTTTGTACTATTGGTGCGGTCACATTCATATATATAAATTCTGATAAGACATGGACATCCCCAACTCCAATTACACCATCTCTCAACATGCCACTACTTGTGTGCTATTAATCATTCACATAGACCTATTAAGAAATAATTTGGTACAGTACTATAAATTAATCTGTAACGTAAAGCTATTTTCCAACCAACAATGTCCCTGACTGACACATATCCCCGTCACGTAGGGACTAGGCTAATAACAGACTAATACAAAAAATGTGACTGTGAAAAAGTGACTTCCCTTGTGTAAATTCAGATGTCTGCGTCGGAGCCAGCAAACCGCTGCAGTCCAAACTCTCGCTGGAGACGTAACTCCTGTAGCTCCTTTCTCAGCTCCTGTACTTCATTTGAGATGCTTTCAACAGCGGATGCGGACATATCCATGGCAGTCGTTTCAGAGACAGAGCAGTAGTCATCGTTGAAAAGGAGATCAACTTCATCTTCCGGAGGGGCAGTTTCGACGAACCGATCCACTCTCTCCCACACGCCGCACCTTGGGGTTTCGACTGTATACTGGTTCCACTCAAAAAGGGTCGCTACGGCACCTTTAGTAAGTCTCCTTCGACCCTGAAGAGTAATTGGCTCAATCATCTTGTCAGAACTAAAGTGTCTGCTACCGACCTTAGAGTGAGTGGTGATGACATATTTATCCCGGCTTATGTTTACAATCCATTGACTCCTCACGTCAGTTTGGCTTGGAAAGCCATGGAAACTAAATACCCCTTTGGATTTGGCTGATGCTGTACAGTGAGGGACACAGTAGTGTGGTTACGTTTTGCGTCGAGGCATCGGGGCGTGTGTCGAGTATGTCGGCTCCTCCCCCAGCGAAGCTCCGCTTCGAGTAGGATTCACGTTGGCGAAATGACGTAGGGTGTGAGGTTCGAGGCTTCGCCTCGGGCTACTGCTTCGAAATATGGGTTCTGTATTGGCGGGAGATTTTGACTATAAAGATGTCCCGTATACGATCACAACCTTGTGGTATATTCAATATACCACTAGTCTGTGATCGTAGTAGTTTGAGCATTGCATTTTCTGTAGTATCAATCGAAATATCACGTTCATTATTCATCATGGAGTTTGCCAAAAAGAGAAGGTTTTCCCCTGTTTGGGAGCATTTTGATCTAGTTGCTCCCAATAAGGTTTGCCTATTCATACGGCTATTCATTTTAAAGCATGGTTTGGCAAGTAGTAGCGTAATGTTTTTTAATGTTGTCTTTTGTATTGGTTGTTTTTGTTTGTATAGGTGAAATGCCTAATCTGCAACAAGCTTCTTGGATATAATAACAATACATCTTCCATGTTGAGGCATTACCGTGCCCTTCATGAGAAAGAGGAGACAACCACAGCACCTGCTGGGACTTGCACAGGTGCGTTTTGGTGTTCTTTTTTATGCATGATGCATTATAAGAGGGCTATACCATAAGGTTGCTCCTTGTTCACTTGTTTTGTCTCTTTTGCCCAGCTTCCAGGAAAAAGGTACTGGGCGAGGCCTTAGTGGACATGGTGGTGAAGGATTGCCAGCCTTTTACTGTGGTCAACGACCAGGGATTAAGGGGGCTGGTACAATTACTTGACCCTTCATATGTTCTGCCCACCAGACAGGTATATATTATTATGTTATCATTCATTAACCTACATTATACTGTATATCTCTTTAAAAGTCATGCTAAAAAGTGTTCTTGTTTTCTCAGGCTTTAAAGCCCATGGTGGAGGAACGCTACCACCAAGGCAAAAGGGAGGCCAAGGCCCTTGTTCAGCAGGCTACTGCAGTCAGTCTTACGTCTGATATGTGGACATCCATGAATATGGAGGCCTACCTTGCAGTCACCTGCCACTTTATTGCAGATGGTGTGCTGAATACCACACTGCTTGGGGTTCAGCATTTCCCACAGAGCCATACAGCCCATAACCTGGCTGAAGCTAAGGGTGCCATTATGGAGGAGTGGGGCATCAGGCACAAGGTGACTTGTCTTGTTACTGATGCAGCTTCCAACATGCTTGCATGTGGCAGGGAGCTGCAGATGAAACAAGCCATCTGCATAGCTCATGCCATCAACCTGATGGTAAAGAAATCCTTGGATGACACCCCTGGACTTGAGCAGCTGTGTACAAGTGCCAGAAGAATTGTAACACTCTTTTGGTCTAGTACCACTGCTAAGGTATTATGGCTTGTGCTGCATATTCTTTGTTTTTAACATCACTTCTCTTTACTATATCATTGGTGTGAATGCTGGTAGCATTCACAGCTTTGAAATCCTACATATTTGGTGTGAATGCTGCAAGCATTCACATCTTTGAAATCCTATACATTTATTGGTGTAAATGCTGCAAGCATTCACATCTTTGAAATCCTATACATTTATTGGTGTGAATGCTGCAAGCATTCACATCTTTGAAATCCTACATATTTAATTGGTGTGAATGCTGCTAGCATTCACAGCTTTGAAATCCTACATATTTATTTTTGGTGTGAATGCTGCTAGCATTCACAGCTTTGAAATCCTACATATTTGGTGTGAATGCTGCTAGCATTCACAGCTTTGAAATCCTACATATTTATTTATTGGTGTGAATGCTGCTAGCATTCACAGCTTTGAAATCCTACATATTTATTTTTGGTGTGAATGCTGCAAACATTCACATCTTTGAAATCCTACGTATTTGGTGTGAATGCTGCTAGCATTCACAGCTTTGAAATCCTACATATTTATTTGTATTGGTGTGAATGCTGTAGCATTCACAGCTTTGAAATCCTACATATTTAATTGGTGTGAATGCTGCAAGCATTCACATCTTTGAAATCCTACGAATTGAATTGGTGTGAATGCTGTAGCATTCACAGCTTTGAAATCCTACATATTTATTGGTGTGAATGCTGTAGCATTCACAGCTTTGAAATCCTACATATTTATTGGTGTGAATGCTGCAAGCATTCACAGCTTTGAAATCCTACATATTTAATTGGTGTGAATGCTGCTAGCATTCACAGCTTTGAAATCCTACATATTTATTGGTGTGAATGCTGCTAGCATTCACAGCTTTGAAATCCTACATATTTGGTGTGAATGCTGCAAGCATTCACAGCCTTGTAAATCCTACATATTTATTGGTGTGAATGCTGCTAGCATTCACAGCTTTGAAATCCTACATATTTGGTGTGAATGCTGCTAGCATTCACAGCTTTGAAATCCTACGTATTTGGTGTGAATGCTGTAGCATTCACAGCTTTGAAATCCTACATATTTATTGGTGTGAATGCTGCTAGCATTCACAGCTTTGAAATCCTATACATTTATGGTTTCAGGATTTCAAAGATGTGAATGCTTGCAGCATTCACACCTTTGAAATCCTATACATTTATTGGTGTGAATGCCGTAGCATTCACAGCTTTAAAATCCTACATATTTAATTGGTGTGAATGCTGCAAGCATTCACATCTTTGAAATCCTACGTATTTGGTGTGAAGGCTGGTAGCATTCACAGCTTTGAAATCCTACATATTTAATTGGTGTGAATGCTGTAGCATTCACAGCTTTGAAATCCTACATATTTATTTTTGGTGTGAATGCTGCTAGCATTCACAGCTTTGAAATCCTACATATTTAATTGGTGTGAATGCTGCTAGCATTCACAGCTTTGAAATCCTATACATTTATTTTTATAATTATTCCGCCGTTATTGGTGTGAATGCTGCTAGCATTCACAGCTTTGAAATCCTACATATTTAATCGGTTCCAACATGCTTGCATGTGGCAGGGAGCTGCAGATGAAACAAGCCATCTGCATAGCTCATGCCATCAACCTGATGGTAAAGAAATCCTTGGATGACACCCCTGGACTTGAGCAGCTGTGTACAAGTGCCAGAAGAATTGTAACACTCTTTTGGTCTAGTACCACTGCTAAGGTATTATGGCTTGTGCTGCATATTCTTTGTTTTTAACATCACTTCTCTTTACTATATCATTGGTGTGAATGCTGGTAGCATTCACAGCTTTGAAATCCTACATATTTGGTGTGAATGCTGCAAGCATTCACATCTTTGAAATCCTATAAATGTATTGGTGTGAATGCTGCAAGCATTCACATCTTTGAAATCCTATACATTTATTGGTGTGAATGCTGCAAGCATTCACATCTTTGAAATCCTACATATTTAATTGGTGTGAATGCTGCTAGCATTCACAGCTTTGAAATCCTACATATTTATTTTTGGTGTGAATGCTGCTAGCATTCACAGCTTTGAAATCCTACATATTTGGTGTGAATGCTGCTAGCATTCACAGCTTTGAAATCCTACATATTTATTTATTGGTGTGAATGCTGCTAGCATTCACAGCTTTGAAATCCTACATATTTATTTTTGGTGTGAATGCTGCAAACATTCACATCTTTGAAATCCTACGTATTTGGTGTGAATGCTGCTAGCATTCACAGCTTTGAAATCCTACATATTTATTTTTATTGGTGTGAATGCTGTAGCATTCACAGCTTTGAAATCCTACATATTTAATTGGTGTGAATGCTGCAAGCATTCACATCTTTGAAATCCTACGAATTGAATTGGTGTGAATGCTGTAGCATACACAGCTTTGAAATCCTACATATTTATTTTTGGTGTGAATGCTGCAAACATTCACATCTTTGAAATCCTACGTATTTGGTGTGAATGCTGCTAGCATTCACAGCTTTGAAATCCTACATATTTATTTTTATTGGTGTGAATGCTGTAGCATTCACAGCTTTGAAATCCTACATATTTAATTGGTGTGAATGCTGCAAGCATTCACATCTTTGAAATCCTACGATTTGAATTGGTGTGAATGCTGGTAGCATTCACAGCTTTGAAATCCTACATATTTATTGGTGTGAATGCTGTAGCATTCACAGCTTTGAAATCCTACATATTTATTGGTGTGAATGCTGCAAGCATTCACAGCTTTGAAATCCTACACATTTAATTGGTGTGAATGCTGCTAGCATTCACAGCTTTGAAATCCTACATATTTATTGGTGTGAATGCTGCTAGCATTCACAGCTTTGAAATCCTACATATTTGGTGTGAATGCTGCAAGCATTCACAGCCTTGTAAATCCTACATGTTTATTGGTGTGAATGCTGCTAGCATTCACAGCTTTGAAATCCTACATATTTGGTGTGAATGCTGCTAGCATTCACAGCTTTGAAATCCTACGTATTTGGTGTGAATGCTGTAGCATCCACAGCTTTGAAATCCTACATATTTATTGGTGTGAATGCTGCTAGCATTCACAGCTTTGAAATCCTATACATTTATGGTTTCAGGATTTCAAAGATGTGAATGCTTGCAGCATTCACACCTTTGAAATCCTATAAATTTATTGGTGTGAATGCCGTAGCATTCACAGCTTTAAAATCCTACATATTTAATTGGTGTGAATGCTGCAAGCATTCACATCTTTGAAATCCTACGTATTTGGTGTGAAAGCTGGTAGCATTCCCAGCTTTGAAATCCTACATATTTAATTGGTGTGAATGCTGTAGCATTCACAGCTTTGAAATCCTACATATTTATTTTTGGTGTGAATGCTCCTAGCATTCACAGCTTTGAAATCCTACATATTTAATCGGTTCCAACATGCTTGCATGTGGCAGGGAGCTGCAGATGAAACAAGCCATCTGCATAGCTCATGCCATCAACCTGATGGTAAAGAAATCCTTGGATGACACCCCTGGACTTGAGCAGCTGTGTACAAGTGCCAGAAGAATTGTAACACTCTTTTGGTCTAGTACCACTGCTAAGGTATTATGGCTTGTGCTGCATATTCTTTATTTTTAACATCACTTCTCTTTACTATATCATTGGTGTGAATGCTGGTAGCATTCACAGCTTTGAAATCCTACATATTTGGTGTGAATGCTGCAAGCATTCACATCTTTGAAATCCTATAAATGTATTGGTGTGAATGCTGCAAGCATTCACATCTTTGAAATCCTATACATTTATTGGTGTGAATGCTGCAAGCATTCACATCTTTGAAATCCTACGTATTTGGTGTGAATGCTGCTAGCATTCACAGCTTTGAAATCCTACATATTTATTTTTATTGGTGTGAATGCTGTAGCATTCACAGCTTTGAAATCCTACATATTTAATTGGTGTGAATGCTGCAAGCATTCACATCTTTGAAATCCTACGAATTGAATTGGTGTGAATGCTGTAGCATTCACAGCTTTGAAATCCTACATATTTATTTTTGGTGTGAATGCTGCAAACATTCACATCTTTGAAATCCTACGTATTTGGTGTGAATGCTGCTAGCATTCACAGCTTTGAAATCCTACATATTTATTTTTATTGGTGTGAATGCTGTAGCATTCACAGCTTTGAAATCCTACATATTTAATTGGTGTGAATGCTGCAAGCATTCACATCTTTGAAATCCTACGAATTGAATTGGTGTGAATGCTGGTAGCATTCACAGCTTTGAAATCCTACATATTTATTGGTGTGAATGCTGTAGCATTCACAGCTTTGAAATCCTACATATTTGGTGTGAATGCTGCTAGCATTCACAGCTTTGAAATCCTACGTATTTGGTGTGAATGCTGTAGCATCCACAGCTTTGAAATCCTACATATTTATTGGTGTGAATGCTGCTAGCATTCACAGCTTTGAAATCCTATACATTTATGGTTTCAGGATTTCAAAGATGTGAATGCTTGCAGCATTCACACCTTTGAAATCCTATAAATGTATTGGTGTGAATGCCGTAGCATTCACAGCTTTAAAATCCTACATATTTAATTGGTGTGAATGCTGCAAGCATTCACATCTTTGAAATCCTACGTATTTGGTGTGAAATCTGGTAGCATTCACAGCTTTGAAATCCTACATATTTAATTGGTGTGAATGCTGTAGCATTCACAGCTTTGAAATCCTACATATTTATTTTTGGTGTGAATGCTCCTAGCATTCACAGCTTTGAAATCCTACATATTTAATCGGTTCCAACATGCTTGCATGTGGCAGGGAGCTGCAGATGAAACAAGCCATCTGCATAGCTCATGCCATCAACCTGATGGTAAAGAAATCCTTGGATGACACCCCTGGACTTGAGCAGCTGTGTACAAGTGCCAGAAGAATTGTAACACTCTTTTGGTCTAGTACCACTGCTAAGGTATTATGGCTTGTGCTGCATATTCTTTGTTTTTAACATCACTTCTCTTTACTATATCATTGGTGTGAATGCTGGTAGCATTCACAGCTTTGAAATCCTACATATTTGGTGTGAATGCTGCAAGCATTCACATCTTTGAAATCCTATAAATGTATTGGTGTGAATGCTGCAAGCATTCACATCTTTGAAATCCTATACATTTATTGGTGTGAATGCTGCAAGCATTCACATCTTTGAAATCCTACGTATTTGGTGTGAATGCTGCTAGCATTCACAGCTTTGAAATCCTACATATTTATTTTTATTGGTGTGAATGCTGTAGCATTCACAGCTTTGAAATCCTACATATTTAATTGGTGTGAATGCTGCAAGCATTCACATCTTTGAAATCCTACGAATTGAATTGGTGTGAATGCTGTAGCATTCACAGCTTTGAAATCCTACATATTTATTTTTGGTGTGAATGCTGCAAACATTCACATCTTTGAAATCCTACGTATTTGGTGTGAATGCTGCTAGCATTCACAGCTTTGAAATCCTACATATTTATTTTTATTGGTGTGAATGCTGTAGCATTCACAGCTTTGAAATCCTACATATTTAATTGGTGTGAATGCTGCAAGCATTCACATCTTTGAAATCCTACGAATTGAATTGGTGTGAATGCTGTAGCATTCACATCTTTGAAATCCTACATATTTATTTTTGGTGTGAATGCTGCAAACATTCACAGCTTTGAAATCCTACATATTTATTTGTATTGGTGTGAATGCTGTAGCATTCACAGCTTTGAAATCCTACATATTTAATTGGTGTGAATGCTGTAAGCATTCACATCTTTGAAATCCTACGAATTGAATTGGTGTGAATGCTGTAGCATTCACAGCTTTGAAATCCTACATATTTATTGGTGTGAATGCTGTAGCATTCACAGCTTTGAAATCCTACATATTTATTGGTGTGAATGCTGCAAGCATTCACAGCTTTGAAATCCTACATATTTAATTGGTGTGAATGCTGCTAGCATTCACAGCTTTGAAATCCTACATATTTATTGGTGTGAATGCTGCTAGCATTCACAGCTTTGAAATCCTACATATTTGGTGTGAATGCTGCTAGCATTCACAGCTTTGAAATCCTACGTATTTGGTGTGAATGCTGTAGCATTCACAGCTTTGAAATCCTACATATTTATTGGTGTGAATGCTGCTAGCATTCACAGCTTTGAAATCCTATACATTTATGGTTTCAGGATTTCAAAGATGTGAATGCTTGCAGCATTCACACCTTTGAAATCCTATAAATTTATTGGTGTGAATGCCGTAGCATTCACAGCTTTAAAATCCTACATATTTAATTGGTGTGAATGCTGCAAGCATTCACATCTTTGAAATCCTACGTATTTGGTGTGAAGGCTGGTAGCATTCACAGCTTTGAAATCCTACATATTTAATTGGTGTGAATGCTGTAGCATTCACAGCTTTGAAATCCTACATATTTATTTTTGGTGTGAATGCTGCTAGCATTCACAGCTTTGAAATCCTACATATTTAATTGGTGTGAATGCTGCTAGCATTCACAGCTTTGAAATCCTATACATTTATTTTTATAATTATTCCGCCGTTATTGGTGTGAATGCTGCTAGCATTCACAGCTTTGAAATCCTACATATTTAATCGGTTCCAACATGCTTGCATGTGGCAGGGAGCTGCAGATGAAACAAGCCATCTGCATAGCTCATGCCATCAACCTGATGGTAAAGAAATCCTTGGATGACACCCCTGGACTTGAGCAGCTGTGTACAAGTGCCAGAAGAATTGTAACACTCTTTTGGTCTAGTACCACTGCTAAGGTATTATGGCTTGTGCTGCATATTCTTTGTTTTTAACATCACTTCTCTTTACTATATCATTGGTGTGAATGCTGGTAGCATTCACAGCTTTGAAATCCTACATATTTGGTGTGAATGCTGCAAGCATTCACATCTTTGAAATCCTATAAATTTATTGGTGTGAATGCTGCAAGCATTCACATCTTTGAAATCCTATACATTTATTGGTGTGAATGCTGCAAGCATTCACATCTTTGAAATCCTACATATTTAATTGGTGTGAATGCTGCTAGCATTCACAGCTTTGAAATCCTACATATTTATTTTTGGTGTGAATGCTGCTAGCATTCACAGCTTTGAAATCCTACATATTTGGTGTGAATGCTGCTAGCATTCACAGCTTTGAAATCATACATATTTATTTATTGGTGTGAATGCTGCTAGCATTCACAGCTTTGAAATCCTACATATTTATTTTTGGTGTGAATGCTGCAAACATTCACATCTTTGAAATCCTACGTATTTGGTGTGAATGCTGCTAGCATTCACAGCTTTGAAATCCTACATATTTATTTTTATTGGTGTGAATGCTGTAGCATTCACAGCTTTGAAATCCTACATATTTAATTGGTGTGAATGCTGCAAGCATTCACATCTTTGAAATCCTACGAATTGAATTGGTGTGAATGCTGTAGCATTCACAGCTTTGAAATCCTACATATTTATTTTTGGTGTGAATGCTGCAAACATTCACATCTTTGAAATCCTACGTATTTGGTGTGAATGCTGCTAGCATTCACAGCTTTGAAATCCTACATATTTATTTTTATTGGTGTGAATGCTGTAGCATTCACAGCTTTGAAATCCTACATATTTAATTGGTGTGAATGCTGCAAGCATTCACATCTTTGAAATCCTACGAATTGAATTGGTGTGAATGCTGGTAGCATTCACAGCTTTGAAATCCTACATATTTATTGGTGTGAATGCTGTAGCATTCACAGCTTTGAAATCCTACATATTTATTGGTGTGAATGCTGCAAGCATTCACAGCTTTGAAATCCTACACATTTAATTGGTGTGAATGCTGCTAGCATTCACAGCTTTGAAATCCTACATATTTATTGGTGTGAATGCTGCTAGCATTCACAGCTTTGAAATCCTACATATTTGGTGTGAATGCTGCTAGCATTCACAGCTTTGAAATCCTACGTATTTGGTGTGAATGCTGTAGCATCCACAGCTTTGAAATCCTACATATTTATTGGTGTGAATGCTGCTAGCATTCACAGCTTTGAAATCCTATACATTTATGGTTTCAGGATTTCAAAGATGTGAATGCTTGCAGCATTCACACCTTTGAAATCCTATAAATTTATTGGTGTGAATGCCGTAGCATTCACAGCTTTAAAATCCTACATATTTAATTGGTGTGAATGCTGCAAGCATTCACATCTTTGAAATCCTACGTATTTGGTGTGAAAGCTGGTAGCATTCACAGCTTTGAAATCCTACATATTTAATTGGTGTGAATGCTGTAGCATTCACAGCTTTGAAATCCTACATATTTATTTTTGGTGTGAATGCTCCTAGCATTCACAGCTTTGAAATCCTACATATTTAATCGGTTCCAACATGCTTGCATGTGGCAGGGAGCTGCAGATGAAACAAGCCATCTGCATAGCTCATGCCATCAACCTGATGGTAAAGAAATCCTTGGATGACACCCCTGGACTTGAGCAGCTGTGTACAAGTGCCAGAAGAATTGTAACACTCTTTTGGTCTAGTACCACTGCTAAGGTATTATGGCTTGTGCTGCATATTCTTTGTTTTTAACATCACTTCTCTTTACTATATCATTGGTGTGAATGCTGGTATCATTCACAGCTTTGAAATCCTACATATTTGGTGTGAATGCTGCAAGCATTCACATCTTTGAAATCCTATAAATTTATTGGTGTGAATGCTGCAAGCATTCACATCTTTGAAATCCTATACATTTATTGGTGTGAATGCTGCAAGCATTCACATCTTTGAAATCCTACATATTTAATTGGTGTGAATGCTGCTAGCATTCACAGCTTTGAAATCCTACATATTTATTTTTGGTGTGAATGCTGCTAGCATTCACAGCTTTGAAATCCTACATATTTGGTGTGAATGCTGCTAGCATTCACAGCTTTGAAATCATACATATTTATTTATTGGTGTGAATGCTGCTAGCATTCACAGCTTTGAAATCCTACATATTTATTTTTGGTGTGAATGCTGCAAACATTCACATCTTTGAAATCCTACGTATTTGGTGTGAATGCTGCTAGCATTCACAGCTTTGAAATCCTACATATTTATTTTTATTGGTGTGAATGCTGTAGCATTCACAGCTTTGAAATCCTACATATTTAATTGGTGTGAATGCTGCAAGCATTCACATCTTTGAAATCCTACGAATTGAATTGGTGTGAATGCTGTAGCATACACAGCTTTGAAATCCTACATATTTATTTTTGGTGTGAATGCTGCAAACATTCACATCTTTGAAATCCTACGTATTTGGTGTGAATGCTGCTAGCATTCACAGCTTTGAAATCCTACATATTTATTTTTATTGGTGTGAATGCTGTAGCATTCACAGCTTTGAAATCCTACATATTTAATTGGTGTGAATGCTGCAAGCATTCACATCTTTGAAATCCTACGATTTGAATTGGTGTGAATGCTGGTAGCATTCACAGCTTTGAAATCCTACATATTTATTGGTGTGAATGCTGCTAGCATTCACAGCTTTGAAATCCTACGTATTTGGTGTGAATGCTGTAGCATCCACAGCTTTGAAATCCTACATATTTATTGGTGTGAATGCTGCTAGCATTCACAGCTTTGAAATCCTATACATTTATGGTTTCAGGATTTCAAAGATGTGAATGCTTGCAGCATTCACACCTTTGAAATCCTATAAATTTATTGGTGTGAATGCCGTAGCATTCACAGCTTTAAAATCCTACATATTTAATTGGTGTGAATGCTGCAAGCATTCACATCTTTGAAATCCTACGTATTTGGTGTGAAAGCTGGTAGCATTCCCAGCTTTGAAATCCTACATATTTAATTGGTGTGAATGCTGTAGCATTCACAGCTTTGAAATCCTACATATTTATTTTTGGTGTGAATGCTCCTAGCATTCACAGCTTTGAAATCCTACATATTTAATCGGTTCCAACATGCTTGCATGTGGCAGGGAGCTGCAGATGAAACAAGCCATCTGCATAGCTCATGCCATCAACCTGATGGTAAAGAAATCCTTGGATGACACCCCTGGACTTGAGCAGCTGTGTACAAGTGCCAGAAGAATTGTAACACTCTTTTGGTCTAGTACCACTGCTAAGGTATTATGGCTTGTGCTGCATATTCTTTATTTTTAACATCACTTCTCTTTACTATATCATTGGTGTGAATGCTGGTAGCATTCACAGCTTTGAAATCCTACATATTTGGTGTGAATGCTGCAAGCATTCACATCTTTGAAATCCTATAAATGTATTGGTGTGAATGCTGCAAGCATTCACATCTTTGAAATCCTATACATTTATTGGTGTGAATGCTGCAAGCATTCACATCTTTGAAATCCTACGTATTTGGTGTGAATGCTGCTAGCATTCACAGCTTTGAAATCCTACATATTTATTTTTATTGGTGTGAATGCTGTAGCATTCACAGCTTTGAAATCCTACATATTTAATTGGTGTGAATGCTGCAAGCATTCACATCTTTGAAATCCTACGAATTGAATTGGTGTGAATGCTGTAGCATTCACAGCTTTGAAATCCTACATATTTATTTTTGGTGTGAATGCTGCAAACATTCACATCTTTGAAATCCTACGTATTTGGTGTGAATGCTGCTAGCATTCACAGCTTTGAAATCCTACATATTTATTTTTATTGGTGTGAATGCTGTAGCATTCACAGCTTTGAAATCCTACATATTTAATTGGTGTGAATGCTGCAAGCATTCACATCTTTGAAATCCTACGAATTGAATTGGTGTGAATGCTGGTAGCATTCACAGCTTTGAAATCCTACATATTTATTGGTGTGAATGCTGTAGCATTCACAGCTTTGAAATCCTACATATTTGGTGTGAATGCTGCTAGCATTCACAGCTTTGAAATCCTACGTATTTGGTGTGAATGCTGTAGCATCCACAGCTTTGAAATCCTACATATTTATTGGTGTGAATGCTGCTAGCATTCACAGCTTTGAAATCCTATACATTTATGGTTTCAGGATTTCAAAGATGTGAATGCTTGCAGCATTCACACCTTTGAAATCCTATAAATGTATTGGTGTGAATGCCGTAGCATTCACAGCTTTAAAATCCTACATATTTAATTGGTGTGAATGCTGCAAGCATTCACATCTTTGAAATCCTACGTATTTGGTGTGAAATCTGGTAGCATTCACAGCTTTGAAATCCTACATATTTAATTGGTGTGAATGCTGTAGCATTCACAGCTTTGAAATCCTACATATTTATTTTTGGTGTGAATGCTCCTAGCATTCACAGCTTTGAAATCCTACATATTTAATCGGTTCCAACATGCTTGCATGTGGCAGGGAGCTGCAGATGAAACAAGCCATCTGCATAGCTCATGCCATCAACCTGATGGTAAAGAAATCCTTGGATGACACCCCTGGACTTGAGCAGCTGTGTACAAGTGCCAGAAGAATTGTAACACTCTTTTGGTCTAGTACCACTGCTAAGGTATTATGGCTTGTGCTGCATATTCTTTGTTTTTAACATCACTTCTCTTTACTATATCATTGGTGTGAATGCTGGTAGCATTCACAGCTTTGAAATCCTACATATTTGGTGTGAATGCTGCAAGCATTCACATCTTTGAAATCCTATAAATGTATTGGTGTGAATGCTGCAAGCATTCACATCTTTGAAATCCTATACATTTATTGGTGTGAATGCTGCAAGCATTCACATCTTTGAAATCATACATATTTAATTGGTGTGAATGCTGCTAGCATTCACAGCTTTGAAATCCTACATATTTATTTTTGGTGTGAATGCTGCTAGCATTCACAGCTTTGAAATCCTACATATTTGGTGTGAATGCTGCTAGCATTCACAGCTTTGAAATCATACATATTTATTTATTGGTGTGAATGCTGCTAGCATTCACAGCTTTGAAATCCTACATATTTATTTTTGGTGTGAATGCTGCAAACATTCACATCTTTGAAATCCTACGTATTTGGTGTGAATGCTGCTAGCATTCACAGCTTTGAAATCCTACATATTTATTTTTATTGGTGTGAATGCTGTAGCATTCACAGCTTTGAAATCCTACATATTTAATTGGTGTGAATGCTGCAAGCATTCACATCTTTGAAATCCTACGAATTGAATTGGTGTGAATGCTGTAGCATTCACAGCTTTGAAATCCTACATATTTATTTTTGGTGTGAATGCTGCAAACATTCACATCTTTGAAATCCTACGTATTTGGTGTGAATGCTGCTAGCATTCACAGCTTTGAAATCCTACATATTTATTTTTATTGGTGTGAATGCTGTAGCATTCACAGCTTTGAAATCCTACATATTTAATTGGTGTGAATGCTGCAAGCATTCACATCTTTGAAATCCTACGAATTGAATTGGTGTGAATGCTGGTAGCATTCACAGCTTTGAAATCCTACATATTTATTGGTGTGAATGCTGTAGCATTCACAGCTTTGAAATCCTACATATTTATTGGTGTGAATGCTGCAAGCATTCACAGCTTTGAAATCCTACACATTTAATTGGTGTGAATGCTGCTAGCATTCACAGCTTTGAAATCCTACATATTTATTGGTGTGAATGCTGCTAGCATTCACAGCTTTGAAATCCTACATATTTGGTGTGAATGCTGCAAGCATTCACAGCCTTGTAAATCCTACATGTTTATTGGTGTGAATGCTGCTAGCATTCACAGCTTTGAAATCCTACATATTTGGTGTGAATGCTGCTAGCATTCACAGCTTTGAAATCCTACGTATTTGGTGTGAATGCTGTAGCATCCACAGCTTTGAAATCCTACATATTTATTGGTGTGAATGCTGCTAGCATTCACAGCTTTGAAATCCTATACATTTATGGTTTCAGGATTTCAAAGATGTGAATGCTTGCAGCATTCACACCTTTGAAATCCTATAAATTTATTGGTGTGAATGCCGTAGCATTCACAGCTTTAAAATCCTACATATTTAATTGGTGTGAATGCTGCAAGCATTCACATCTTTGAAATCCTACGTATTTGGTGTGAAAGCTGGTAGCATTCACAGCTTTGAAATCCTACATATTTAATTGGTGTGAATGCTGTAGCATTCACAGCTTTGAAATCCTACATATTTATTTTTGGTGTGAATGCTCCTAGCATTCACAGCTTTGAAATCCTACATATTTAATCGGTTCCAACATGCTTGCATGTGGCAGGGAGCTGCAGATGAAACAAGCCATCTGCATAGCTCATGCCATCAACCTGATGGTAAAGAAATCCTTGGATGACACCCCTGGACTTGAGCAGCTGTGTACAAGTGCCAGAAGAATTGTAACACTCTTTTGGTCTAGTACCACTGCTAAGGTATTATGGCTTGTGCTGCATATTCTTTGTTTTTAACATCACTTCTCTTTACTATATCATTGGTGTGAATGCTGGTAGCATTCACAGCTTTGAAATCCTACATATTTGGTGTGAATGCTGCAAGCATTCACATCTTTGAAATCCTATAAATTTATTGGTGTAAATGCTGCAAGCATTCACATCTTTGAAATCCTATACATTTATTGGTGTGAATGCTGCAAGCATTCACATCTTTGAAATCCTACATATTTAATTGGTGTGAATGCTGCTAGCATTCACAGCTTTGAAATCATACATATTTATTTTTGGTGTGAATGCTGCTAGCATTCACAGCTTTGAAATCCTACATATTTGGTGTGAATGCTGCTAGCATTCACAGCTTTGAAATCCTACATATTTATTTATTGGTGTGAATGCTGCTAGCATTCACAGCTTTGAAATCCTACATATTTATTTTTGGTGTGAATGCTGCAAACATTCACATCTTTGAAATCCTACGTATTTGGTGTGAATGCTGCTAGCATTCACAGCTTTGAAATCCTACATATTTATTTGTATTGGTGTGAATGCTGTTGCATTCACAGCTTTGAAATCCTACATATTTAATTGGTGTGAATGCTGCAAGCATTCACATCTTTGAAATCCTACGAATTGAATTGGTGTGAATGCTGTAGCATTCACAGCTTTGAAATCCTACATATTTATTGGTGTGAATGCTGTAGCATTCACAGCTTTGAAATCCTACATATTTATTGGTGTGAATGCTGCAAGCATTCACAGCTTTGAAATCCTACATATTTAATTGGTGTGAATGCTGCTAGCATTCACAGCTTTGAAATCCTACATATTTATTGGTGTGAATGCTGCTAGCATTCACAGCTTTGAAATCCTACATATTTGGTGTGAATGCTGCAAGCATTCACAGCCTTGTAAATCCTACATATTTATTGGTGTGAATGCTGCTAGCATTCACAGCTTTGAAATCCTACATATTTGGTGTGAATGCTGCTAGCATTCACAGCTTTGAAATCCTACGTATTTGGTGTGAATGCTGTAGCATTCACAGCTTTGAAATCCTACATATTTATTGGTGTGAATGCTGCTAGCATTCACAGCTTTGAAATCCTATACATTTATGGTTTCAGGATTTCAAAGATGTGAATGCTTGCAGCATTCACACCTTTGAAATCCTATACATTTATTGGTGTGAATGCCGTAGCATTCACAGCTTTAAAATCCTACATATTTAATTGGTGTGAATGCTGCAAGCATTCACATCTTTGAAATCCTACGTATTTGGTGTGAAGGCTGGTAGCATTCACAGCTTTGAAATCCTACATATTTAATTGGTGTGAATGCTGTAGCATTCACAGCTTTGAAATCCTACATATTTATTTTTGGTGTGAATGCTGCTAGCATTCACAGCTTTGAAATCCTACATATTTAATTGGTGTGAATGCTGCTAGCATTCACAGCTTTGAAATCCTATACATTTATTTTTATAATTATTCCGCCGTTATTGGTGTGAATGCTGCTAGCATTCACAGCTTTGAAATCCTACATATTTAATCGGTTCCAACATGCTTGCATGTGGCAGGGAGCTGCAGATGAAACAAGCCATCTGCATAGCTCATGCCATCAACCTGATGGTAAAGAAATCCTTGGATGACACCCCTGGACTTGAGCAGCTGTGTACAAGTGCCAGAAGAATTGTAACACTCTTTTGGTCTAGTACCACTGCTAAGGTATTATGGCTTGTGCTGCATATTCTTTGTTTTTAACATCACTTCTCTTTACTATATCATTGGTGTGAATGCTGGTAGCATTCACAGCTTTGAAATCCTACATATTTGGTGTGAATGCTGCAAGCATTCACATCTTTGAAATCCTATAAATGTATTGGTGTGAATGCTGCAAGCATTCACATCTTTGAAATCCTATACATTTATTGGTGTGAATGCTGCAAGCATTCACATCTTTGAAATCCTACATATTTAATTGGTGTGAATGCTGCTAGCATTCACAGCTTTGAAATCCTACATATTTATTTTTTGGTGTGAATGCTGCTAGCATTCACAGCTTTGAAATCCTACATATTTGGTGTGAATGCTGCTAGCATTCACAGCTTTGAAATCCTACATATTTATTTATTGGTGTGAATGCTGCTAGCATTCACAGCTTTGAAATCCTACATATTTATTTTTGGTGTGAATGCTGCAAACATTCACATCTTTGAAATCCTACGTATTTGGTGTGAATGCTGCTAGCATTCACAGCTTTGAAATCCTACATATTTATTTTTATTGGTGTGAATGCTGTAGCATTCACAGCTTTGAAATCCTACATATTTAATTGGTGTGAATGCTGCAAGCATTCACATCTTTGAAATCCTACGAATTGAATTGGTGTGAATGCTGTAGCATACACAGCTTTGAAATCCTACATATTTATTTTTGGTGTGAATGCTGCAAACATTCACATCTTTGAAATCCTACGTATTTGGTGTGAATGCTGCTAGCATTCACAGCTTTGAAATCCTACATATTTATTTTTATTGGTGTGAATGCTGTAGCATTCACAGCTTTGAAATCCTACATATTTAATTGGTGTGAATGCTGCAAGCATTCACATCTTTGAAATCCTACGATTTGAATTGGTGTGAATGCTGGTAGCATTCACAGCTTTGAAATCCTACATATTTATTGGTGTGAATGCTGTAGCATTCACAGCTTTGAAATCCTACATATTTATTGGTGTGAATGCTGCAAGCATTCACAGCTTTGAAATCCTACACATTTAATTGGTGTGAATGCTGCTAGCATTCACAGCTTTGAAATCCTACATATTTATTGGTGTGAATGCTGCTAGCATTCACAGCTTTGAAATCCTACATATTTGGTGTGAATGCTGCAAGCATTCACAGCCTTGTAAATCCTACATGTTTATTGGTGTGAATGCTGCTAGCATTCACAGCTTTGAAATCCTACATATTTGGTGTGAATGCTGCTAGCATTCACAGCTTTGAAATCCTACGTATTTGGTGTGAATGCTGTAGCATCCACAGCTTTGAAATCCTACATATTTATTGGTGTGAATGCTGCTAGCATTCACAGCTTTGAAATCCTATACATTTATGGTTTCAGGATTTCAAAGATGTGAATGCTTGCAGCATTCACACCTTTGAAATCCTATAAATTTATTGGTGTGAATGCCGTAGCATTCACAGCTTTAAAATCCTACATATTTAATTGGTGTGAATGCTGCAAGCATTCACATCTTTGAAATCCTACGTATTTGGTGTGAAAGCTGGTAGCATTCCCAGCTTTGAAATCCTACATATTTAATTGGTGTGAATGCTGTAGCATTCACAGCTTTGAAATCCTACATATTTATTTTTGGTGTGAATGCTCCTAGCATTCACAGCTTTGAAATCCTACATATTTAATCGGTTCCAACATGCTTGCATGTGGCAGGGAGCTACAGATGAAACAAGCCATCTGCATAGCTCATGCCATCAACCTGATGGTAAAGAAATCCTTGGATGACACCCCTGGACTTGAGCAGCTGTGTACAAGTGCCAGAAGAATTGTAACACTCTTTTGGTCTAGTACCACTGCTAAGGTATTATGGCTTGTGCTGCATATTCTTTATTTTTAACATCACTTCTCTTTACTATATCATTGGTGTGAATGCTGGTAGCATTCACAGCTTTGAAATCCTACATATTTGGTGTGAATGCTGCAAGCATTCACATCTTTGAAATCCTATAAATGTATTGGTGTGAATGCTGCAAGCATTCACATCTTTGAAATCCTATACATTTATTGGTGTGAATGCTGCAAGCATTCACATCTTTGAAATCCTACGTATTTGGTGTGAATGCTGCTAGCATTCACAGCTTTGAAATCCTACATATTTATTTTTATTGGTGTGAATGCTGTAGCATTCACAGCTTTGAAATCCTACATATTTAATTGGTGTGAATGCTGCAAGCATTCACATCTTTGAAATCCTACGAATTGAATTGGTGTGAATGCTGTAGCATTCACAGCTTTGAAATCCTACATATTTATTTTTGGTGTGAATGCTGCAAACATTCACATCTTTGAAATCCTACGTATTTGGTGTGAATGCTGCTAGCATTCACAGCTTTGAAATCCTACATATTTATTTTTATTGGTGTGAATGCTGTAGCATTCACAGCTTTGAAATCCTACATATTTAATTGGTGTGAATGCTGCAAGCATTCACATCTTTGAAATCCTACGAATTGAATTGGTGTGAATGCTGGTAGCATTCACAGCTTTGAAATCCTACATATTTATTGGTGTGAATGCTGTAGCATTCACAGCTTTGAAATCCTACATATTTGGTGTGAATGCTGCTAGCATTCACAGCTTTGAAATCCTACGTATTTGGTGTGAATGCTGTAGCATCCACAGCTTTGAAATCCTACATATTTATTGGTGTGAATGCTGCTAGCATTCACAGCTTTGAAATCCTATACATTTATGGTTTCAGGATTTCAAAGATGTGAATGCTTGCAGCATTCACACCTTTGAAATCCTATAAATGTATTGGTGTGAATGCCGTAGCATTCACAGCTTTAAAATCCTACATATTTAATTGGTGTGAATGCTGCAAGCATTCACATCTTTGAAATCCTACGTATTTGGTGTGAAATCTGGTAGCATTCACAGCTTTGAAATCCTACATATTTAATTGGTGTGAATGCTGTAGCATTCACAGCTTTGAAATCCTACATATTTATTTTTGGTGTGAATGCTCCTAGCATTCACAGCTTTGAAATCCTACATATTTAATCGGTTCCAACATGCTTGCATGTGGCAGGGAGCTGCAGATGAAACAAGCCATCTGCATAGCTCATGCCATCAACCTGATGGTAAAGAAATCCTTGGATGACACCCCTGGACTTGAGCAGCTGTGTACAAGTGCCAGAAGAATTGTAACACTCTTTTGGTCTAGTACCACTGCTAAGGTATTATGGCTTGTGCTGCATATTCTTTGTTTTTAACATCACTTCTCTTTACTATATCATTGGTGTGAATGCTGGTAGCATTCACAGCTTTGAAATCCTACATATTTGGTGTGAATGCTGCAAGCATTCACATCTTTGAAATCCTATAAATGTATTGGTGTGAATGCTGCAAGCATTCACATCTTTGAAATCCTATACATTTATTGGTGTGAATGCTGCAAGCATTCACATCTTTGAAATCCTACGTATTTGGTGTGAATGCTGCTAGCATTCACAGCTTTGAAATCCTACATATTTATTTTTATTGGTGTGAATGCTGTAGCATTCACAGCTTTGAAATCCTACATATTTAATTGGTGTGAATGCTGCAAGCATTCACATCTTTGAAATCCTACGAATTGAATTGGTGTGAATGCTGTAGCATTCACAGCTTTGAAATCCTACATATTTATTTTTGGTGTGAATGCTGCAAACATTCACATCTTTGAAATCCTACGTATTTGGTGTGAATGCTGCTAGCATTCACAGCTTTGAAATCCTACATATTTATTTTTATTGGTGTGAATGCTGTAGCATTCACAGCTTTGAAATCCTACATATTTAATTGGTGTGAATGCTGCAAGCATTCACATCTTTGAAATCCTACGAATTGAATTGGTGTGAATGCTGTAGCATTCACATCTTTGAAATCCTACATATTTATTTTTGGTGTGAATGCTGCAAACATTCACAGCTTTGAAATCCTACATATTTATTTGTATTGGTGTGAATGCTGTAGCATTCACAGCTTTGAAATCCTACATATTTAATTGGTGTGAATGCTGTAAGCATTCACATCTTTGAAATCCTACGAATTGAATTGGTGTGAATGCTGTAGCATTCACAGCTTTGAAATCCTACATATTTATTGGTGTGAATGCTGTAGCATTCACAGCTTTGAAATCCTACATATTTATTGGTGTGAATGCTGCAAGCATTCACAGCTTTGAAATCCTACATATTTAATTGGTGTGAATGCTGCTAGCATTCACAGCTTTGAAATCCTACATATTTATTGGTGTGAATGCTGCTAGCATTCACAGCTTTGAAATCCTACATATTTGGTGTGAATGCTGCTAGCATTCACAGCTTTGAAATCCTACGTATTTGGTGTGAATGCTGTAGCATTCACAGCTTTGAAATCCTACATATTTATTGGTGTGAATGCTGCTAGCATTCACAGCTTTGAAATCCTATACATTTATGGTTTCAGGATTTCAAAGATGTGAATGCTTGCAGCATTCACACCTTTGAAATCCTATAAATTTATTGGTGTGAATGCCGTAGCATTCACAGCTTTAAAATCCTACATATTTAATTGGTGTGAATGCTGCAAGCATTCACATCTTTGAAATCCTACGTATTTGGTGTGAAGGCTGGTAGCATTCACAGCTTTGAAATCCTACATATTTAATTGGTGTGAATGCTGTAGCATTCACAGCTTTGAAATCCTACATATTTATTTTTGGTGTGAATGCTGCTAGCATTCACAGCTTTGAAATCCTACATATTTAATTGGTGTGAATGCTGCTAGCATTCACAGCTTTGAAATCCTATACATTTATTTTTATAATTATTCCGCCGTTATTGGTGTGAATGCTGCTAGCATTCACAGCTTTGAAATCCTACATATTTAATCGGTTCCAACATGCTTGCATGTGGCAGGGAGCTGCAGATGAAACAAGCCATCTGCATAGCTCATGCCATCAACCTGATGGTAAAGAAATCCTTGGATGACACCCCTGGACTTGAGCAGCTGTGTACAAGTGCCAGAAGAATTGTAACACTCTTTTGGTCTAGTACCACTGCTAAGGTATTATGGCTTGTGCTGCATATTCTTTGTTTTTAACATCACTTCTCTTTACTATATCATTGGTGTGAATGCTGGTATCATTCACAGCTTTGAAATCCTACATATTTGGTGTGAATGCTGCAAGCATTCACATCTTTGAAATCCTATAAATTTATTGGTGTGAATGCTGCAAGCATTCACATCTTTGAAATCCTATACATTTATTGGTGTGAATGCTGCAAGCATTCACATCTTTGAAATCCTACATATTTAATTGGTGTGAATGCTGCTAGCATTCACAGCTTTGAAATCCTACATATTTATTTTTGGTGTGAATGCTACTAGCATTCACAGCTTTGAAATCCTACATATTTGGTGTGAATGCTGCTAGCATTCACAGCTTTGAAATCATACATATTTATTTATTGGTGTGAATGCTGCTAGCATTCACAGCTTTGAAATCCTACATATTTATTTTTGGTGTGAATGCTGCAAACATTCACATCTTTGAAATCCTACGTATTTGGTGTGAATGCTGCTAGCATTCACAGCTTTGAAATCCTACATATTTATTTTTATTGGTGTGAATGCTGTAGCATTCACAGCTTTGAAATCCTACATATTTAATTGGTGTGAATGCTGCAAGCATTCACATCTTTGAAATCCTACGAATTGAATTGGTGTGAATGCTGTAGCATACACAGCTTTGAAATCCTACATATTTATTTTTGGTGTGAATGCTGCAAACATTCACATCTTTGAAATCCTACGTATTTGGTGTGAATGCTGCTAGCATTCACAGCTTTGAAATCCTACATATTTATTTTTATTGGTGTGAATGCTGTAGCATTCACAGCTTTGAAATCCTACATATTTAATTGGTGTGAATGCTGCAAGCATTCACATCTTTGAAATCCTACGATTTGAATTGGTGTGAATGCTGGTAGCATTCACAGCTTTGAAATCCTACATATTTATTGGTGTGAATGCTGTAGCATTCACAGCTTTGAAATCCTACATATTTATTGGTGTGAATGCTGCAAGCATTCACAGCTTTGAAATCCTACACATTTAATTGGTGTGAATGCTGCTAGCATTCACAGCTTTGAAATCCTACATATTTATTGGTGTGAATGCTGCTAGCATTCACAGCTTTGAAATCCTACATATTTGGTGTGAATGCTGCAAGCATTCACAGCCTTGTAAATCCTACATGTTTATTGGTGTGAATGCTGCTAGCATTCACAGCTTTGAAATCCTACATATTTGGTGTGAATGCTGCTAGCATTCACAGCTTTGAAATCCTACGTATTTGGTGTGAATGCTGTAGCATCCACAGCTTTGAAATCCTACATATTTATTTGTATTGGTGTGAATGCTGTAGCATTCACAGCTTTGAAATCCTACATATTTAATTGGTGTGAATGCTGCAAGCATTCACATCTTTGAAATCCTACGAATTGAATTGGTGTGAATGCTGTAGCATTCACAGCTTTGAAATCCTACATATTTATTGGTGTGAATGCTGTAGCATTCACAGCTTTGAAATCCTACATATTTATTGGTGTGAATGCTGCAAGCATTCACAGCTTTGAAATCCTACATATTTAATTGGTGTGAATGCTGCTAGCATTCACAGCTTTGAAATCCTACATATTTATTGGTGTGAATGCTGCTAGCATTCACAGCTTTGAAATCCTACATATTTGGTGTGAATGCTGCAAGCATTCACAGCCTTGTAAATCCTACATATTTATTGGTGTGAATGCTGCTAGCATTCACAGCTTTGAAATCCTACATATTTGGTGTGAATGCTGCTAGCATTCACAGCTTTGAAATCCTACGTATTTGGTGTGAATGCTGTAGCATTCACAGCTTTGAAATCCTACATATTTATTGGTGTGAATGCTGCTAGCATTCACAGCTTTGAAATCCTATACATTTATGGTTTCAGGATTTCAAAGATGTGAATGCTTGCAGCATTCACACCTTTGAAATCCTATAAATTTATTGGTGTGAATGCCGTAGCATTCACAGCTTTAAAATCCTACATATTTAATTGGTGTGAATGCTGCAAGCATTCACATCTTTGAAATCCTACGTATTTGGTGTGAAGGCTGGTAGCATTCACAGCTTTGAAATCCTACATATTTAATTGGTGTGAATGCTGTAGCATTCACAGCTTTGAAATCCTACATATTTATTTTTGGTGTGAATGCTGCTAGCATTCACAGCTTTGAAATCCTACATATTTAATTGGTGTGAATGCTGCTAGCATTCACAGCTTTGAAATCCTATACATTTATTTTTATAATTATTCCGCCGTTATTGGTGTGAATGCTGCTAGCATTCACAGCTTTGAAATCCTACATATTTAATCGGTTCCAACATGCTTGCATGTGGCAGGGAGCTGCAGATGAAACAAGCCATCTGCATAGCTCATGCCATCAACCTGATGGTAAAGAAATCCTTGGATGACACCCCTGGACTTGAGCAGCTGTGTACAAGTGCCAGAAGAATTGTAACACTCTTTTGGTCTAGTACCACTGCTAAGGTATTATGGCTTGTGCTGCATATTCTTTGTTTTTAACATCACTTCTCTTTACTATATCATTGGTGTGAATGCTGGTAGCATTCACAGCTTTGAAATCCTACATATTTGGTGTGAATGCTGCAAGCATTCACATCTTTGAAATCCTATAAATGTATTGGTGTGAATGCTGCAAGCATTCACATCTTTGAAATCCTATACATTTATTGGTGTGAATGCTGCAAGCATTCACATCTTTGAAATCCTACATATTTAATTGGTGTGAATGCTGCTAGCATTCACAGCTTTGAAATCCTACATATTTATTTTTGGTGTGAATGCTGCAAACATTCACAGCTTTGAAATCCTACATATTTGGTGTGAATGCTGCTAGCATTCACAGCTTTGAAATCCTACATATTTATTTATTGGTGTGAATGCTGCTAGCATTCACAGCTTTGAAATCCTACATATTTATTTTTGGTGTGAATGCTGCAAACATTCACATCTTTGAAATCCTACGTATTTGGTGTGAATGCTGCTAGCATTCACAGCTTTGAAATTCTACATATTTATTTTTATTGGTGTGAATGCTGTAGCATTCACAGCTTTGAAATCCTACATATTTAATTGGTGTGAATGCTGCAAGCATTCACATCTTTGAAATCCTACGAATTGAATTGGTGTGAATGCTGTAGCATTCACAGCTTTGAAATCCTACATATTTATTTTTGGTGTGAATGCTGCAAACATTCACATCTTTGAAATCCTACGTATTTGGTGTGAATGCTGCTAGCATTCACAGCTTTGAAATCCTACATATTTATTTGTATTGGTGTGAATGCTGTAGCATTCACAGCTTTGAAATCCTACATATTTAATTGGTGTGAATGCTGCAAGCATTCACATCTTTGAAATCCTACGAATTGAATTGGTGTGAATGCTGTAGCATTCACAGCTTTGAAATCCTACATATTTATTGGTGTGAATGCTGTAGCATTCACAGCTTTGAAATCCTACATATTTATTGGTGTGAATGCTGCAAGCATTCACAGCTTTGAAATCCTACATATTTAATTGGTGTGAATGCTGCTAGCATTCACAGCTTTGAAATCCTACATATTTATTGGTGTGAATGCTGCTAGCATTCACAGCTTTGAAATCCTACATATTTGGTGTGAATGCTGCAAGCATTCACAGCCTTGTAAATCCTACATATTTATTGGTGTGAATGCTGCTAGCATTCACAGCTTTGAAATCCTACATATTTGGTGTGAATGCTGCTAGCATTCACAGCTTTGAAATCCTACGTATTTGGTGTGAATGCTGTAGCATTCACAGCTTTGAAATCCTACATATTTATTGGTGTGAATGCTGCTAGCATTCACAGCTTTGAAATCCTATACATTTATGGTTTCAGGATTTCAAAGATGTCAATGCTTGCAGCATTCACACCTTTGAAATCCTATACATTTATTGGTGTGAATGCCGTAGCATTCACAGCTTTAAAATCCTACATATTTAATTGGTGTGAATGCTGCAAGCATTCACATCTTTGAAATCCTACGTATTTGGTGTGAAGGCTGGTAGCATTCACAGCTTTGAAATCCTACATATTTAATTGGTGTGAATGCTGTAGCATTCACAGCTTTGAAATCCTACATATTTATTTTTGGTGTGAATGCTGCTAGCATTCACAGCTTTGAAATCCTACATATTTAATTGGTGTGAATGCTGCTAGCATTCACAGCTTTGAAATCCTATACATTTATTTTTATAATTATTCCGCCGTTATTGGTGTGAATGCTGCTAGCATTCACAGCTTTGAAATCCTACATATTTAATCGGTTCCAACATGCTTGCATGTGGCAGGGAGCTGCAGATGAAACAAGCCATCTGCATAGCTCATGCCATCAACCTGATGGTAAAGAAATCCTTGGATGACACCCCTGGACTTGAGCAGCTGTGTACAAGTGCCAGAAGAATTGTAACACTCTTTTGGTCTAGTACCACTGCTAAGGTATTATGGCTTGTGCTGCATATTCTTTGTTTTTAACATCACTTCTCTTTACTATATCATTGGTGTGAATGCTGGTAGCATTCACAGCTTTGAAATCCTACATATTTGGTGTGAATGCTTGCAGCATTCACATCTTTGAAATCCTATAAATTTATTGGTGTGAATGCTGCAAGCATTCACATCTTTGAAATCCTATACATTTATTGGTGTGAATGCTGCAAGCATTCACATCTTTGAAATCCTACATATTTAATTGGTGTGAATGCTGCTAGCATTCACAGCTTTGAAATCCTACATATTTATTTTTGGTGTGAATGCTGCTAGCATTCACAGCTTTGAAATCCTACATATTTGGTGTGAATGCTGCTAGCATTCACAGCTTTGAAATCATACATATTTATTTATTGGTGTGAATGCTGCTAGCATTCACAGCTTTGAAATCCTACATATTTATTTTTGGTGTGAATGCTGCAAACATTCACATCTTTGAAATCCTACGTATTTGGTGTGAATGCTGCTAGCATTCACAGCTTTGAAATCCTACATATTTATTTTTATTGGTGTGAATGCTGTAGCATTCACAGCTTTGAAATCCTACATATTTAATTGGTGTGAATACTGCAAGCATTCACATCTTTGAAATCCTACGAATTGAATTGGTGTGAATGCTGTAGCATTCACAGCTTTGAAATCCTACATATTTATTTTTGGTGTGAATGCTGCAAACATTCACATATTTGAAATCCTACGTATTTGGTGTGAATGCTGCTAGCATTCACAGCTTTGAAATCCTACATATTTATTTTTATTGGTGTGAATGCTGTAGCATTCACAGCTTTGAAATCCTACATATTTAATTGGTGTGAATGCTGCAAGCATTCACATCTTTGAAATCCTACGAATTGAATTGGTGTGAATGCTGGTAGCATTCACAGCTTTGAAATCCTACATATTTATTGGTGTGAATGCTGTAGCATTCACAGCTTTGAAATCCTACATATTTATTGGTGTGAATGCTGCAAGCATTCACAGCTTTGAAATCCTACACATTTAATTGGTGTGAATGCTGCTAGCATTCACAGCTTTGAAATCCTACATATTTATTGGTGTGAATGCTGCTAGCATTCACAGCTTTGAAATCCTACATATTTGGTGTGAATGCTGCTAGCATTCACAGCTTTGAAATCCTACGTATTTGGTGTGAATGCTGTAGCATCCACAGCTTTGAAATCCTACATATTTATTGGTGTGAATGCTGCTAGCATTCACAGCTTTGAAATCCTACGTATTAGGTGTGAATGCTTGCAGCATTCACACCTTTGAAATCCTATAAATTTATTGGTGTGAATGCCGTAGCATTCACAGCTTTAAAATCCTACATATTTAATTGGTGTGAATGCTGCAAGCATTCACATCTTTGAAATCCTACGTATTTGGTGTGAAAGCTGGTAGCATTCACAGCTTTGAAATCCTACATATTTAATTGGTGTGAATGCTGTAGCATTCACAGCTTTGAAATCCTACATATTTATTTTTGGTGTGAATGCTCCTAGCATTCACAGCTTTGAAATCCTACATATTTAATCGGTTCCAACATGCTTGCATGTGGCAGGGAGCTGCAGATGAAACAAGCCATCTGCATAGCTCATGCCATCAACCTGATGGTAAAGAAATCCTTGGATGACACCCCTGGACTTGAGCAGCTGTGTACAAGTGCCAGAAGAATTGTAACACTCTTTTGGTCTAGTACCACTGCTAAGGTATTATGGCTTGTGCTGCATATTCTTTGTTTTTAACATCACTTCTCTTTACTATATCATTGGTGTGAATGCTGGTATCATTCACAGCTTTGAAATCCTACATATTTGGTGTGAATGCTGCAAGCATTCACATCTTTGAAATCCTATAAATTTATTGGTGTGAATGCTGCAAGCATTCACATCTTTGAAATCCTATACATTTATTGGTGTGAATGCTGCAAGCATTCACATCTTTGAAATCCTACATATTTAATTGGTGTGAATGCTGCTAGCATTCACAGCTTTGAAATCCTACATATTTATTTTTGGTGTGAATGCTGCTAGCATTCACAGCTTTGAAATCCTACATATTTGGTGTGAATGCTGCTAGCATTCACAGCTTTGAAATCATACATATTTATTTATTGGTGTGAATGCTGCTAGCATTCACAGCTTTGAAATCCTACATATTTATTTTTGGTGTGAATGCTGCAAACATTCACATCTTTGAAATCCTACGTATTTGGTGTGAATGCTGCTAGCATTCACAGCTTTGAAATCCTACATATTTATTTTTATTGGTGTGAATGCTGTAGCATTCACAGCTTTGAAATCCTACATATTTAATTGGTGTGAATGCTGCAAGCATTCACATCTTTGAAATCCTACGAATTGAATTGGTGTGAATGCTGTAGCATACACAGCTTTGAAATCCTACATATTTATTTTTGGTGTGAATGCTGCAAACATTCACATCTTTGAAATCCTACGTATTTGGTGTGAATGCTGCTAGCATTCACAGCTTTGAAATCCTACATATTTATTTTTATTGGTGTGAATGCTGTAGCATTCACAGCTTTGAAATCCTACATATTTAATTGGTGTGAATGCTGCAAGCATTCACATCTTTGAAATCCTACGATTTGAATTGGTGTGAATGCTGGTAGCATTCACAGCTTTGAAATCCTACATATTTATTGGTGTGAATGCTGTAGCATTCACAGCTTTGAAATCCTACATATTTATTGGTGTGAATGCTGCAAGCATTCACAGCTTTGAAATCCTACACATTTAATTGGTGTGAATGCTGCTAGCATTCACAGCTTTGAAATCCTACATATTTATTGGTGTGAATGCTGCTAGCATTCACAGCTTTGAAATCCTACATATTTGGTGTGAATGCTGCAAGCATTCACAGCCTTGTAAATCCTACATGTTTATTGGTGTGAATGCTGCTAGCATTCACAGCTTTGAAATCCTACATATTTGGTGTGAATGCTGCTAGCATTCACAGCTTTGAAATCCTACGTATTTGGTGTGAATGCTGTAGCATCCACAGCTTTGAAATCCTACATATTTATTTGTATTGGTGTGAATGCTGTAGCATTCACAGCTTTGAAATCCTACATATTTAATTGGTGTGAATGCTGCAAGCATTCACATCTTTGAAATCCTACGAATTGAATTGGTGTGAATGCTGTAGCATTCACAGCTTTGAAATCCTACATATTTATTGGTGTGAATGCTGTAGCATTCACAGCTTTGAAATCCTACATATTTATTGGTGTGAATGCTGCAAGCATTCACAGCTTTGAAATCCTACATATTTAATTGGTGTGAATGCTGCTAGCATTCACAGCTTTGAAATCCTACATATTTATTGGTGTGAATGCTGCTAGCATTCACAGCTTTGAAATCCTACATATTTGGTGTGAATGCTGCAAGCATTCACAGCCTTGTAAATCCTACATATTTATTGGTGTGAATGCTGCTAGCATTCACAGCTTTGAAATCCTACATATTTGGTGTGAATGCTGCTAGCATTCACAGCTTTGAAATCCTACGTATTTGGTGTGAATGCTGTAGCATTCACAGCTTTGAAATCCTACATATTTATTGGTGTGAATGCTGCTAGCATTCACAGCTTTGAAATCCTATACATTTATGGTTTCAGGATTTCAAAGATGTGAATGCTTGCAGCATTCACACCTTTGAAATCCTATAAATTTATTGGTGTGAATGCCGTAGCATTCACAGCTTTAAAATCCTACATATTTAATTGGTGTGAATGCTGCAAGCATTCACATCTTTGAAATCCTACGTATTTGGTGTGAAGGCTGGTAGCATTCACAGCTTTGAAATCCTACATATTTAATTGGTGTGAATGCTGTAGCATTCACAGCTTTGAAATCCTACATATTTATTTTTGGTGTGAATGCTGCTAGCATTCACAGCTTTGAAATCCTACATATTTAATTGGTGTGAATGCTGCTAGCATTCACAGCTTTGAAATCCTATACATTTATTTTTATAATTATTCCGCCGTTATTGGTGTGAATGCTGCTAGCATTCACAGCTTTGAAATCCTACATATTTAATCGGTTCCAACATGCTTGCATGTGGCAGGGAGCTGCAGATGAAACAAGCCATCTGCATAGCTCATGCCATCAACCTGATGGTAAAGAAATCCTTGGATGACACCCCTGGACTTGAGCAGCTGTGTACAAGTGCCAGAAGAATTGTAACACTCTTTTGGTCTAGTACCACTGCTAAGGTATTATGGCTTGTGCTGCATATTCTTTGTTTTTAACATCACTTCTCTTTACTATATCATTGGTGTGAATGCTGGTAGCATTCACAGCTTTGAAATCCTACATATTTGGTGTGAATGCTGCAAGCATTCACATCTTTGAAATCCTATAAATGTATTGGTGTGAATGCTGCAAGCATTCACATCTTTGAAATCCTATACATTTATTGGTGTGAATGCTGCAAGCATTCACATCTTTGAAATCCTACATATTTAATTGGTGTGAATGCTGCTAGCATTCACAGCTTTGAAATCCTACATATTTATTTTTGGTGTGAATGCTGCAAACATTCACAGCTTTGAAATCCTACATATTTGGTGTGAATGCTGCTAGCATTCACAGCTTTGAAATCCTACATATTTATTTATTGGTGTGAATGCTGCTAGCATTCACAGCTTTGAAATCCTACATATTTATTTTTGGTGTGAATGCTGCAAACATTCACATCTTTGAAATCCTACGTATTTGGTGTGAATGCTGCTAGCATTCACAGCTTTGAAATTCTACATATTTATTTTTATTGGTGTGAATGCTGTAGCATTCACAGCTTTGAAATCCTACATATTTAATTGGTGTGAATGCTGCAAGCATTCACATCTTTGAAATCCTACGAATTGAATTGGTGTGAATGCTGTAGCATTCACAGCTTTGAAATCCTACATATTTATTTTTGGTGTGAATGCTGCAAACATTCACATCTTTGAAATCCTACGTATTTGGTGTGAATGCTGCTAGCATTCACAGCTTTGAAATCCTACATATTTATTTGTATTGGTGTGAATGCTGTAGCATTCACAGCTTTGAAATCCTACATATTTAATTGGTGTGAATGCTGCAAGCATTCACATCTTTGAAATCCTACGAATTGAATTGGTGTGAATGCTGTAGCATTCACAGCTTTGAAATCCTACATATTTATTGGTGTGAATGCTGTAGCATTCACAGCTTTGAAATCCTACATATTTATTGGTGTGAATGCTGCAAGCATTCACAGCTTTGAAATCCTACATATTTAATTGGTGTGAATGCTGCTAGCATTCACAGCTTTGAAATCCTACATATTTATTGGTGTGAATGCTGCTAGCATTCACAGCTTTGAAATCCTACATATTTGGTGTGAATGCTGCAAGCATTCACAGCCTTGTAAATCCTACATATTTATTGGTGTGAATGCTGCTAGCATTCACAGCTTTGAAATCCTACATATTTGGTGTGAATGCTGCTAGCATTCACAGCTTTGAAATCCTACGTATTTGGTGTGAATGCTGTAGCATTCACAGCTTTGAAATCCTACATATTTATTGGTGTGAATGCTGCTAGCATTCACAGCTTTGAAATCCTATACATTTATGGTTTCAGGATTTCAAAGATGTCAATGCTTGCAGCATTCACACCTTTGAAATCCTATACATTTATTGGTGTGAATGCCGTAGCATTCACAGCTTTAAAATCCTACATATTTAATTGGTGTGAATGCTGCAAGCATTCACATCTTTGAAATCCTACGTATTTGGTGTGAAGGCTGGTAGCATTCACAGCTTTGAAATCCTACATATTTAATTGGTGTGAATGCTATAGCATTCACAGCTTTGAAATCCTACATATTTATTTTTGGTGTGAATGCTGCTAGCATTCACAGCTTTGAAATCCTACATATTTAATTGGTGTGAATGCTGCTAGCATTCACAGCTTTGAAATCCTATACATTTATTTTTATAATTATTCCGCCGTTATTGGTGTGAATGCTGCTAGCATTCACAGCTTTGAAATCCTACATATTTAATCGGTTCCAACATGCTTGCATGTGGCAGGGAGCTGCAGATGAAACAAGCCATCTGCATAGCTCATGCCATCAACCTGATGGTAAAGAAATCCTTGGATGACACCCCTGGACTTGAGCAGCTGTGTACAAGTGCCAGAAGAATTGTAACACTCTTTTGGTCTAGTACCACTGCTAAGGTATTATGGCTTGTGCTGCATATTCTTTGTTTTTAACATCACTTCTCTTTACTATATCATTGGTGTGAATGCTGGTAGCATTCACAGCTTTGAAATCCTACATATTTGGTGTGAATGCTGCAAGCATTCACATCTTTGAAATCCTATAAATTTATTGGTGTGAATGCTGCAAGCATTCACATCTTTGAAATCCTATACATTTATTGGTGTGAATGCTGCAAGCATTCACATCTTTGAAATCCTACATATTTAATTGGTGTGAATGCTGCTAGCATTCACAGCTTTGAAATCCTACATATTTATTTTTGGTGTGAATGCTGCTAGCATTCACAGCTTTGAAATCCTACATATTTGGTGTGAATGCTGCTAGCATTCACAGCTTTGAAATCATACATATTTATTTATTGGTGTGAATGCTGCTAGCATTCACAGCTTTGAAATCCTACATATTTATTTTTGGTGTGAATGCTGCAAACATTCACATCTTTGAAATCCTACGTATTTGGTGTGAATGCTGCTAGCATTCACAGCTTTGAAATCCTACATATTTATTTTTATTGGTGTGAATGCTGTAGCATTCACAGCTTTGAAATCCTACATATTTAATTGGTGTGAATGCTGCAAGCATTCACATCTTTGAAATCCTACGAATTGAATTGGTGTGAATGCTGTAGCATTCACAGCTTTGAAATCCTACATATTTATTTTTGGTGTGAATGCTGCAAACATTCACATCTTTGAAATCCTACGTATTTGGTGTGAATGCTGCTAGCATTCACAGCTTTGAAATCCTACATATTTATTTTTATTGGTGTGAATGCTGTAGCATTCACAGCTTTGAAATCCTACATATTTAATTGGTGTGAATGCTGCAAGCATTCACATCTTTGAAATCCTACGAATTGAATTGGTGTGAATGCTGGTAGCATTCACAGCTTTGAAATCCTACATATTTATTGGTGTGAATGCTGTAGCATTCACAGCTTTGAAATCCTACATATTTATTGGTGTGAATGCTGCAAGCATTCACAGCTTTGAAATCCTACACATTTAATTGGTGTGAATGCTGCTAGCATTCACAGCTTTGAAATCCTACATATTTATTGGTGTGAATGCTGCTAGCATTCACAGCTTTGAAATCCTACATATTTGGTGTGAATGCTGCTAGCATTCACAGCTTTGAAATCCTACGTATTTGGTGTGAATGCTGTAGCATCCACAGCTTTGAAATCCTACATATTTATTGGTGTGAATGCTGCTAGCATTCACAGCTTTGAAATCCTACGTATTAGGTGTGAATGCTTGCAGCATTCACACCTTTGAAATCCTATAAATTTATTGGTGTGAATGCCGTAGCATTCACAGCTTTAAAATCCTACATATTTAATTGGTGTGAATGCTGCAAGCATTCACATCTTTGAAATCCTACGTATTTGGTGTGAAAGCTGGTAGCATTCACAGCTTTGAAATCCTACATATTTAATTGGTGTGAATGCTGTAGCATTCACAGCTTTGAAATCCTACATATTTATTTTTGGTGTGAATGCTCCTAGCATTCACAGCTTTGAAATCCTACATATTTAATCGGTTCCAACATGCTTGCATGTGGCAGGGAGCTGCAGATGAAACAAGCCATCTGCATAGCTCATGCCATCAACCTGATGGTAAAGAAATCCTTGGATGACACCCCTGGACTTGAGCAGCTGTGTACAAGTGCCAGAAGAATTGTAACACTCTTTTGGTCTAGTACCACTGCTAAGGTATTATGGCTTGTGCTGCATATTCTTTGTTTTTAACATCACTTCTCTTTACTATATCATTGGTGTGAATGCTGGTATCATTCACAGCTTTGAAATCCTACATATTTGGTGTGAATGCTGCAAGCATTCACATCTTTGAAATCCTATAAATTTATTGGTGTGAATGCTGCAAGCATTCACATCTTTGAAATCCTATACATTTATTGGTGTGAATGCTGCAAGCATTCACATCTTTGAAATCCTACATATTTAATTGGTGTGAATGCTGCTAGCATTCACAGCTTTGAAATCCTACATATTTATTTTTGGTGTGAATGCTGCTAGCATTCACAGCTTTGAAATCCTACATATTTGGTGTGAATGCTGCTAGCATTCACAGCTTTGAAATCATACATATTTATTTATTGGTGTGAATGCTGCTAGCATTCACAGCTTTGAAATCCTACATATTTATTTTTGGTGTGAATGCTGCAAACATTCACATCTTTGAAATCCTACGTATTTGGTGTGAATGCTGCTAGCATTCACAGCTTTGAAATCCTACATATTTATTTTTATTGGTGTGAATGCTGTAGCATTCACAGCTTTGAAATCCTACATATTTAATTGGTGTGAATGCTGCAAGCATTCACATCTTTGAAATCCTACGAATTGAATTGGTGTGAATGCTGTAGCATACACAGCTTTGAAATCCTACATATTTATTTTTGGTGTGAATGCTGCAAACATTCACATCTTTGAAATCCTACGTATTTGGTGTGAATGCTGCTAGCATTCACAGCTTTGAAATCCTACATATTTATTTTTATTGGTGTGAATGCTGTAGCATTCACAGCTTTGAAATCCTACATATTTAATTGGTGTGAATGCTGCAAGCATTCACATCTTTGAAATCCTACGATTTGAATTGGTGTGAATGCTGGTAGCATTCACAGCTTTGAAATCCTACATATTTATTGGTGTGAATGCTGTAGCATTCACAGCTTTGAAATCCTACATATTTATTGGTGTGAATGCTGCAAGCATTCACAGCTTTGAAATCCTACACATTTAATTGGTGTGAATGCTGCTAGCATTCACAGCTTTGAAATCCTACATATTTATTGGTGTGAATGCTGCTAGCATTCACAGCTTTGAAATCCTACATATTTGGTGTGAATGCTGCAAGCATTCACAGCCTTGTAAATCCTACATGTTTATTGGTGTGAATGCTGCTAGCATTCACAGCTTTGAAATCCTACATATTTGGTGTGAATGCTGCTAGCATTCACAGCTTTGAAATCCTACGTATTTGGTGTGAATGCTGTAGCATCCACAGCTTTGAAATCCTACATATTTATTTGTATTGGTGTGAATGCTGTAGCATTCACAGCTTTGAAATCCTACATATTTAATTGGTGTGAATGCTGCAAGCATTCACATCTTTGAAATCCTACGAATTGAATTGGTGTGAATGCTGTAGCATTCACAGCTTTGAAATCCTACATATTTATTGGTGTGAATGCTGTAGCATTCACAGCTTTGAAATCCTACATATTTATTGGTGTGAATGCTGCAAGCATTCACAGCTTTGAAATCCTACATATTTAATTGGTGTGAATGCTGCTAGCATTCACAGCTTTGAAATCCTACATATTTATTGGTGTGAATGCTGCTAGCATTCACAGCTTTGAAATCCTACATATTTGGTGTGAATGCTGCAAGCATTCACAGCCTTGTAAATCCTACATATTTATTGGTGTGAATGCTGCTAGCATTCACAGCTTTGAAATCCTACATATTTGGTGTGAATGCTGCTAGCATTCACAGCTTTGAAATCCTACGTATTTGGTGTGAATGCTGTAGCATTCACAGCTTTGAAATCCTACATATTTATTGGTGTGAATGCTGCTAGCATTCACAGCTTTGAAATCCTATACATTTATGGTTTCAGGATTTCAAAGATGTGAATGCTTGCAGCATTCACACCTTTGAAATCCTATAAATTTATTGGTGTGAATGCCGTAGCATTCACAGCTTTAAAATCCTACATATTTAGTTGGTGTGAATGCTGCAAGCATTCACATCTTTGAAATCCTACGTATTTGGTGTGAAGGCTGGTAGCATTCACAGCTTTGAAATCCTACATATTTAATTGGTGTGAATGCTGTAGCATTCACAGCTTTGAAATCCTACATATTTATTTTTGGTGTGAATGCTGCTAGCATTCACAGCTTTGAAATCCTACATATTTAATTGGTGTGAATGCTGCTAGCATTCACAGCTTTGAAATCCTATACATTTATTTTTATAATTATTCCGCCGTTATTGGTGTGAATGCTGCTAGCATTCACAGCTTTGAAATCCTACATATTTAATCGGTTCCAACATGCTTGCATGTGGCAGGGAGCTGCAGATGAAACAAGCCATCTGCATAGCTCATGCCATCAACCTGATGGTAAAGAAATCCTTGGATGACACCCCTGGACTTGAGCAGCTGTGTACAAGTGCCAGAAGAATTGTAACACTCTTTTGGTCTAGTACCACTGCTAAGGTATTATGGCTTGTGCTGCATATTCTTTGTTTTTAACATCACTTCTCTTTACTATATCATTGGTGTGAATGCTGGTAGCATTCACAGCTTTGAAATCCTACATATTTGGTGTGAATGCTGCAAGCATTCACATCTTTGAAATCCTATAAATGTATTGGTGTGAATGCTGCAAGCATTCACATCTTTGAAATCCTATACATTTATTGGTGTGAATGCTGCAAGCATTCACATCTTTGAAATCCTACATATTTAATTGGTGTGAATGCTGCTAGCATTCACAGCTTTGAAATCCTACATATTTATTTTTGGTGTGAATGCTGCAAACATTCACAGCTTTGAAATCCTACATATTTGGTGTGAATGCTGCTAGCATTCACAGCTTTGAAATCCTACATATTTATTTATTGGTGTGAATGCTGCTAGCATTCACAGCTTTGAAATCCTACATATTTATTTTTGGTGTGAATGCTGCAAACATTCACATCTTTGAAATCCTACGTATTTGGTGTGAATGCTGCTAGCATTCACAGCTTTGAAATTCTACATATTTATTTTTATTGGTGTGAATGCTGTAGCATTCACAGCTTTGAAATCCTACATATTTAATTGGTGTGAATGCTGCAAGCATTCACATCTTTGAAATCCTACGAATTGAATTGGTGTGAATGCTGTAGCATTCACAGCTTTGAAATCCTACATATTTATTTTTGGTGTGAATGCTGCAAACATTCACATCTTTGAAATCCTACGTATTTGGTGTGAATGCTGCTAGCATTCACAGCTTTGAAATCCTACATATTTATTTGTATTGGTGTGAATGCTGTAGCATTCACAGCTTTGAAATCCTACATATTTAATTGGTGTGAATGCTGCAAGCATTCACATCTTTGAAATCCTACGAATTGAATTGGTGTGAATGCTGTAGCATTCACAGCTTTGAAATCCTACATATTTATTGGTGTGAATGCTGTAGCATTCACAGCTTTGAAATCCTACATATTTATTGGTGTGAATGCTGCAAGCATTCACAGCTTTGAAATCCTACATATTTAATTGGTGTGAATGCTGCTAGCATTCACAGCTTTGAAATCCTACATATTTATTGGTGTGAATGCTGCTAGCATTCACAGCTTTGAAATCCTACATATTTGGTGTGAATGCTGCAAGCATTCACAGCCTTGTAAATCCTACATATTTATTGGTGTGAATGCTGCTAGCATTCACAGCTTTGAAATCCTACATATTTGGTGTGAATGCTGCTAGCATTCACAGCTTTGAAATCCTACGTATTTGGTGTGAATGCTGTAGCATTCACAGCTTTGAAATCCTACATATTTATTGGTGTGAATGCTGCTAGCATTCACAGCTTTGAAATCCTATACATTTATGGTTTCAGGATTTCAAAGATGTCAATGCTTGCAGCATTCACACCTTTGAAATCCTATACATTTTTTGGTGTGAATGCCGTAGCATTCACAGCTTTAAAATCCTACATATTTAATTGGTGTGAATGCTGCAAGCATTCACATCTTTGAAATCCTACGTATTTGGTGTGAAGGCTGGTAGCATTCACAGCTTTGAAATCCTACATATTTAATTGGTGTGAATGCTGTAGCATTCACAGCTTTGAAATCCTACATATTTATTTTTGGTGTGAATGCTGCTAGCATTCACAGCTTTGAAATCCTACATATTTAATTGGTGTGAATGCTGCTAGCATTCACAGCTTTGAAATCCTATACATTTATTTTTATAATTATTCCGCCGTTATTGGTGTGAATGCTGCTAGCATTCACAGCTTTGAAATCCTACATATTTAATCGGTTCCAACATGCTTGCATGTGGCAGGGAGCTGCAGATGAAACAAGCCATCTGCATAGCTCATGCCATCAACCTGATGGTAAAGAAATCCTTGGATGACACCCCTGGACTTGAGCAGCTGTGTACAAGTGCCAGAAGAATTGTAACACTCTTTTGGTCTAGTACCACTGCTAAGGTATTATGGCTTGTGCTGCATATTCTTTGTTTTTAACATCACTTCTCTTTACTATATCATTGGTGTGAATGCTGGTAGCATTCACAGCTTTGAAATCCTACATATTTGGTGTGAATGCTGCAAGCATTCACATCTTTGAAATCCTATAAATTTATTGGTGTGAATGCTGCAAGCATTCACATCTTTGAAATCCTATACATTTATTGGTGTGAATGCTGCAAGCATTCACATCTTTGAAATCCTACATATTTAATTGGTGTGAATGCTGCTAGCATTCACAGCTTTGAAATCCTACATATTTATTTTTGGTGTGAATGCTGCTAGCATTCACAGCTTTGAAATCCTACATATTTATTTATTGGTGTGAATGCTGCTAGCATTCACAGCTTTGAAATCCTACATATTTATTTTTGGTGTGAATGCTGCAAACATTCACATCTTTGAAATCCTACGTATTTGGTGTGAATGCTGCTAGCATTCACAGCTTTGAAATCCTACATATTTATTTTTATTGGTGTGAATGCTGTAGCATTCACAGCTTTGAAATCCTACATATTTAATTGGTGTGAATGCTGCAAGCATTCACATCTTTGAAATCCTACGAATTGAATTGGTGTGAATGCTGTAGAATTCACAGCTTTGAAATCCTACATATTTATTTTTGGTGTGAATGCTGCAAACATTCACATCTTTGAAATCCTACGTATTTGGTGTGAATGCTGCTAGCATTCACAGCTTTGAAATCCTACATATTTATTTTTATTGGTGTGAATGCTGTAGCATTCACAGCTTTGAAATCCTACATATTTAATTGGTGTGAATGCTGCAAGCATTCACATCTTTGAAATCCTACGAATTGAATTGGTGTGAATGCTGGTAGCATTCACAGCTTTGAAATCCTACATATTTATTGGTGTGAATGCTGTAGCATTCACAGCTTTGAAATCCTACATATTTATTGGTGTGAATGCTGCAAGCATTCACAGCTTTGAAATCCTACATATTTAATTGGTGTGAATGCTGCTAGCATTCACAGCTTTGAAATCCTACATATTTATTGGTGTGAATGCTGCTAGCATTCACAGCTTTGAAATCCTACATATTTGGTGTGAATGCTGCAAGCATTCACAGCCTTGTAAATCCTACATGTTTATTGGTGTGAATGCTGCTAGCATTCACAGCTTTGAAATCCTACATATTTGGTGTGAATGCTGCTAGCATTCACAGCTTTGAAATCCTACGTATTTGGTGTGAATGCTGTAGCATCCACAGCTTTGAAATCCTACATATTTATTTTTGGTGTGAATGCTGCAAACATTCACATCTTTGAAATCCTACGTATTTGGTGTGAATGCTGCTAGCATTCACAGCTTTGAAATCCTACATATTTATTTATTGGTGTGAATGCTGCTAGCATTCACAGCTTTGAAATCCTACATATTTATTTTTGGTGTGAATGCTGCAAACATTCACATCTTTGAAATCCTACGTATTTGGTGTGAATGCTGCTAGCATTCACAGCTTTGAAATCCTACATATTTATTTTTATTGGTGTGAATGCTGTAGCATTCACAGCTTTGAAATCCTACATATTTAATTGGTGTGAATGCTGCAAGCATTCACATCTTTGAAATCCTACGAATTGAATTGGTGTGAATGCTGTAGCATTCACAGCTTTGAAATCCTACATATTTATTGGTGTGAATGCTGTAGCATTCACAGCTTTGAAATCCTACATATTTATTGGTGTGAATGCTGCAAGCATTCACAGCTTTGAAATCCTACATATTTAATTGGTGCGAATGCTGCTAGCATTCACAGCTTTGAAATCCTACATATTTATTGGTGTGAATGCTGCTAGCATTCACAGCTTTGAAATCCTACATATTTGGTGTGAATGCTGCAAGCATTCACAGCCTTGTAAATCCTACATGTTTATTGGTGTGAATGCTGCTAGCATTCACAGCTTTGAAATCCTACATATTTGGTGTGAATGCTGCTAGCATTCACAGCTTTGAAATCCTACGTATTTGGTGTGAATGCTGTAGCATCCACAGCTTTGAAATCCTACATATTTATTGGTGTGAATGCTGCTAGCATTCACAGCTTTGAAATCCTACATATTTATTTTTGGTGTGAATGCTGCTAGTATTCACAGCTTTGAAATCCTACATATTTAATTGGTGTGAATGCTGCTAGCATTCACAGCTTTGAAATCCTATACATTTATTTTTATAATTATTCCGCCGTTATTGGTGTGAATGCTGCTAGCATTCACAGCTTTGAAATCCTACATATTTAATCGGTTCCAACATGCTTGCATGTGGCAGGGAGCTGCAGATGAAACAAGCCATCTGCATAGCTCATGCCATCAACCTGATGGTAAAGAAATCCTTGGATGACACCCCTGGACTTGAGCAGCTGTGTACAAGTGCCAGAAGAATTGTAACACTCTTTTGGTCTAGTACCACTGCTAAGGTATTATGGCTTGTGCTGCATATTCTTTGTTTTTAACATCACTTCTCTTTACTATATCATTGGTGTGAATGCTGGTAGCATTCAAAGCTTTGAAATCCTACATATTTGGTGTGAATGCTGCAAGCATTCACATCTTTGAAATCCTATAAATTTATTGGTGTGAATGCTGCAAGCATTCACATCTTTGAAATCCTATACATTTATTGGTGTGAATGCTGCAAGCATTCACATCTTTGAAATCCTACATATTTAATTGGTGTGAATGCTGCTAGCATTCACAGCTTTGAAATCCTACATATTTATTTTTGGTGTGAATGCTGCTAGCATTCACAGCTTTGAAATCCTACATATTTGGTGTGAATGCTGCTAGCATTCACAGCTTTGAAATCATACATATTTATTTATTGGTGTGAATGCTGCTAGCATTCACAGCTTTGAAATCCTACATATTTATTTTTGGTGTGAATGCTGCAAACATTCACATCTTTGAAATCCTACGTATTTGGTGTGAATGCTGCTAGCATTCACAGCTTTGAAATCCTACATATTTATTTTTATTGGTGTGAATGCTGTAGCATTCACAGCTTTGAAATCCTACATATTTAATTGGTGTGAATGCTGCAAGCATTCACATCTTTGAAATCCTACGAATTGAATTGGTGTGAATGCTGCAAACATTCACATCTTTGAAATCCTACGTATTTGGTGTGAATGCTGCTAGCATTCACAGCTTCGAAATCCTACATATTTATTTTTATTGGTGTGAATGCTGTAGCATTCACAGCTTTGAAATCCTACATATTTATTTTTGGTGTGAATGCTGCAAACATTCACATCTTTGAAATCCTACGTATTTGGTGTGAATGCTGCTAGCATTCACAGCTTTGAAATCCTACATATTTATTTTTATTGGTGTGAATGCTGTAGCATTCACAGCTTTGAAATCCTACATATTTAATTGGTGTGAATGCTGCAAGCATTCACATCTTTGAAATCCTACGAATTGAATTGGTGTGAATGCTGGTAGCATTCACAGCTTTGAAATCCCACATATTTATTGGTGTGAATGCTGTAGCATTCACAGCTTTGAAATCCTACATATTTATTGGTGTGAATGCTGCTAGCATTCACAGCTTTGAAATCCTACATATTTGGTGTGAATGCTGCTAGCATTCACAGCTTTGAAATCCTACGTATTTGGTGTGAATGCTGTAGCATCCACAGCTTTGAAATCCTACATATTTATTGGTGTGAATGCTGCTAGCATTCACAGCTTTGAAATCCTATACATTTATGGTTTCAGGATTTCAAAGATGTGAATGCTTGCAGCATTCACACCTTTGAAATCCTATAAATTTATTGGTGTGAATGCCGTAGCATTCACAGCTTTAAAATCCTACATATTTAATTGGTGTGAATGCTGCAAGCATTCACATCTTTGAAATCCTACGTATTTGGTGTGAAAGCTGGTAGCATTCACAGCTTTGAAATCCTACATATTTAATTGGTGTGAATGCTGTAGCATTCACAGCTTTGAAATCCTACATATTTATTTTTGGTGTGAATGCTCCTAGCATTCACAGCTTTGAAATCCTACATATTTAATCGGTTCCAACATGCTTGCATGTGGCAGGGAGCTGCAGATGAAACAAGCCATCTGCATAGCTCATGCCATCAACCTGATGGTAAAGAAATCCTTGGATGACACCCCTGGACTTGAGCAGCTGTGTACAAGTGCCAGAAGAATTGTAACACTCTTTTGGTCTAGTACCACTGCTAAGGTATTATGGCTTGTGCTGCATATTCTTTGTTTTTAACATCACTTCTCTTTACTATATCATTGGTGTGAATGCTGGTATCATTCACAGCTTTGAAATCCTACATATTTGGTGTGAATGCTGCAAGCATTCACATCTTTGAAATCCTATAAATTTATTGGTGTGAATGCTGCAAGCATTCACATCTTTGAAATCCTATACATTTATTGGTGTGAATGCTGCAAGCATTCACATCTTTGAAATCCTACATATTTAATTGGTGTGAATGCTGCTAGCATTCACAGCTTTGAAATCCTACATATTTATTTTTGGTGTGAATGCTGCTAGCATTCACAGCTTTGAAATCCTACATATTTGGTGTGAATGCTGCTAGCATTCACAGCTTTGAAATCATACATATTTATTTATTGGTGTGAATGCTGCTAGCATTCACAGCTTTGAAATCCTACATATTTATTTTTGGTGTGAATGCTGCAAACATTCACATCTTTGAAATCCTACGTATTTGGTGTGAATGCTGCTAGCATTCACAGCTTTGAAATCCTACATATTTATTTTTATTGGTGTGAATGCTGTAGCATTCACAGCTTTGAAATCCTACATATTTAATTGGTGTGAATGCTGCAAGCATTCACATCTTTGAAATCCTACGAATTGAATTGGTGTGAATGCTGTAGCATACACAGCTTTGAAATCCTACATATTTATTTTTGGTGTGAATGCTGCAAACATTCACATCTTTGAAATCCTACGTATTTGGTGTGAATGCTGCTAGCATTCACAGCTTTGAAATCCTACATATTTATTTTTATTGGTGTGAATGCTGTAGCATTCACAGCTTTGAAATCCTACATATTTAATTGGTGTGAATGCTGCAAGCATTCACATCTTTGAAATCCTACGATTTGAATTGGTGTGAATGCTGGTAGCATTCACAGCTTTGAAATCCTACATATTTATTGGTGTGAATGCTGTAGCATTCACAGCTTTGAAATCCTACATATTTATTGGTGTGAATGCTGCAAGCATTCACAGCTTTGAAATCCTACACATTTAATTGGTGTGAATGCTGCTAGCATTCACAGCTTTGAAATCCTACATATTTATTGGTGTGAATGCTGCTAGCATTCACAGCTTTGAAATCCTACATATTTGGTGTGAATGCTGCAAGCATTCACAGCCTTGTAAATCCTACATGTTTATTGGTGTGAATGCTGCTAGCATTCACAGCTTTGAAATCCTACATATATGGTGTGAATGCTGCTAGCATTCACAGCTTTGAAATCCTACGTATTTGGTGTGAATGCTGTAGCATCCACAGCTTTGAAATCCTACATATTTATTTGTATTGGTGTGAATGCTGTAGCATTCACAGCTTTGAAATCCTACATATTTAATTGGTGTGAATGCTGCAAGCATTCACATCTTTGAAATCCTACGAATTGAATTGGTGTGAATGCTGTAGCATTCACAGCTTTGAAATCCTACATATTTATTGGTGTGAATGCTGTAGCATTCACAGCTTTGAAATCCTACATATTTATTGGTGTGAATGCTGCAAGCATTCACAGCTTTGAAATCCTACATATTTAATTGGTGTGAATGCTGCTAGCATTCACAGCTTTGAAATCCTACATATTTATTGGTGTGAATGCTGCTAGCATTCACAGCTTTGAAATCCTACATATTTGGTGTGAATGCTGCAAGCATTCACAGCCTTGTAAATCCTACATATTTATTGGTGTGAATGCTGCTAGCATTCACAGCTTTGAAATCCTACATATTTGGTGTGAATGCTGCTAGCATTCACAGCTTTGAAATCCTACGTATTTGGTGTGAATGCTGTAGCATTCACAGCTTTGAAATCCTACATATTTATTGGTGTGAATGCTGCTAGCATTCACAGCTTTGAAATCCTATACATTTATGGTTTCAGGATTTCAAAGATGTGAATGCTTGCAGCATTCACACCTTTGAAATCCTATAAATTTATTGGTGTGAATGCCGTAGCATTCACAGCTTTAAAATCCTACATATTTAATTGGTGTGAATGCTGCAAGCATTCACATCTTTGAAATCCTACGTATTTGGTGTGAAGGCTGGTAGCATTCACAGCTTTGAAATCCTACATATTTAATTGGTGTGAATGCTGTAGCATTCACAGCTTTGAAATCCTACATATTTATTTTTGGTGTGAATGCTGCTAGCATTCACAGCTTTGAAATCCTACATATTTAATTGGTGTGAATGCTGCTAGCATTCACAGCTTTGAAATCCTATACATTTATTTTTATAATTATTCCGCCGTTATTGGTGTGAATGCTGCTAGCATTCACAGCTTTGAAATCCTACATATTTAATCGGTTCCAACATGCTTGCATGTGGCAGGGAGCTGCAGATGAAACAAGCCATCTGCATAGCTCATGCCATCAACCTGATGGTAAAGAAATCCTTGGATGACACCCCTGGACTTGAGCAGCTGTGTACAAGTGCCAGAAGAATTGTAACACTCTTTTGGTCTAGTACCACTGCTAAGGTATTATGGCTTGTGCTGCATATTCTTTGTTTTTAACATCACTTCTCTTTACTATATCATTGGTGTGAATGCTGGTAGCATTCACAGCTTTGAAATCCTACATATTTGGTGTGAATGCTGCAAGCATTCACATCTTTGAAATCCTATAAATGTATTGGTGTGAATGCTGCAAGCATTCACATCTTTGAAATCCTATACATTTATTGGTGTGAATGCTGCAAGCATTCACATCTTTGAAATCCTACATATTTAATTGGTGTGAATGCTGCTAGCATTCACAGCTTTGAAATCCTACATATTTATTTTTGGTGTGAATGCTGCAAACATTCACAGCTTTGAAATCCTACATATTTGGTGTGAATGCTGCTAGCATTCACAGCTTTGAAATCCTACATATTTATTTATTGGTGTGAATGCTGCTAGCATTCACAGCTTTGAAATCCTACATATTTATTTTTGGTGTGAATGCTGCAAACATTCACATCTTTGAAATCCTACGTATTTGGTGTGAATGCTGCTAGCATTCACAGCTTTGAAATTCTACATATTTATTTTTATTGGTGTGAATGCTGTAGCATTCACAGCTTTGAAATCCTACATATTTAATTGGTGTGAATGCTGCAAGCATTCACATCTTTGAAATCCTACGAATTGAATTGGTGTGAATGCTGTAGCATTCACAGCTTTGAAATCCTACATATTTATTTTTGGTGTGAATGCTGCAAACATTCACATCTTTGAAATCCTACGTATTTGGTGTGAATGCTGCTAGCATTCACAGCTTTGAAATCCTACATATTTATTTGTATTGGTGTGAATGCTGTAGCATTCACAGCTTTGAAATCCTACATATTTAATTGGTGTGAATGCTGCAAGCATTCACATCTTTGAAATCCTACGAATTGAATTGGTGTGAATGCTGTAGCATTCACAGCTTTGAAATCCTACATATTTAATTGGTGTGAATGCTGCAAGCATTCACATCTTTGAAATCCTACGAATTGAATTGGTGTGAATGCTGTAGCATACACAGCTTTGAAATCCTACATATTTATTTTTGGTGTGAATGCTGCAAACATTCACATCTTTGAAATCCTACGTATTTGGTGTGAATGCTGCTAGCATTCACAGCTTTGAAATCCTACATATTTATTTTTATTGGTGTGAATGCTGTAGCATTCACAGCTTTGAAATCCTACATATTTAATTGGTGTGAATGCTGCAAGCATTCACATCTTTGAAATCCTACGATTTGAATTGGTGTGAATGCTGGTAGCATTCACAGCTTTGAAATCCTACATATTTATTGGTGTGAATGCTGTAGCATTCACAGCTTTGAAATCCTACATATTTATTGGTGTGAATGCTGCAAGCATTCACAGCTTTGAAATCCTACACATTTAATTGGTGTGAATGCTGCTAGCATTCACAGCTTTGAAATCCTACATATTTATTGGTGTGAATGCTGCTAGCATTCACAGCTTTGAAATCCTACATATTTGGTGTGAATGCTGCAAGCATTCACAGCCTTGTAAATCCTACATGTTTATTGGTGTGAATGCTGCTAGCATTCACAGCTTTGAAATCCTACATATTTGGTGTGAATGCTGCTAGCATTCACAGCTTTGAAATCCTACGTATTTGGTGTGAATGCTGTAGCATCCACAGCTTTGAAATCCTACATATTTATTTGTATTGGTGTGAATGCTGTAGCATTCACAGCTTTGAAATCCTACATATTTAATTGGTGTGAATGCTGCAAGCATTCACATCTTTGAAATCCTACGAATTGAATTGGTGTGAATGCTGTAGCATTCACAGCTTTGAAATCCTACATATTTATTGGTGTGAATGCTGTAGCATTCACAGCTTTGAAATCCTACATATTTATTGGTGTGAATGCTGCAAGCATTCACAGCTTTGAAATCCTACATATTTAATTGGTGTGAATGCTGCTAGCATTCACAGCTTTGAAATCCTACATATTTATTGGTGTGAATGCTGCAAGCATTCACAGCTTTGAAATCCTACACATTTAATTGGTGTGAATGCTGCTAGCATTCACAGCTTTGAAATCCTACATATTTATTGGTGTGAATGCTGCTAGCATTCACAGCTTTGAAATCCTACATATTTGGTGTGAATGCTGCAAGCATTCACAGCCTTGTAAATCCTACATGTTTATTGGTGTGAATGCTGCTAGCATTCACAGCTTTGAAATCCTACATATATGGTGTGAATGCTGCTAGCATTCACAGCTTTGAAATCCTACGTATTTGGTGTGAATGCTGTAGCATCCACAGCTTTGAAATCCTACATATTTATTTGTATTGGTGTGAATGCTGTAGCATTCACAGCTTTGAAATCCTACATATTTAATTGGTGTGAATGCTGCAAGCATTCACATCTTTGAAATCCTACGAATTGAATTGGTGTGAATGCTGTAGCATTCACAGCTTTGAAATCCTACATATTTATTGGTGTGAATGCTGTAGCATTCACAGCTTTGAAATCCTACATATTTATTGGTGTGAATGCTGCAAGCATTCACAGCTTTGAAATCCTACATATTTAATTGGTGTGAATGCTGCTAGCATTCACAGCTTTGAAATCCTACATATTTATTGGTGTGAATGCTGCTAGCATTCACAGCTTTGAAATCCTACATATTTGGTGTGAATGCTGCAAGCATTCACAGCCTTGTAAATCCTACATATTTATTGGTGTGAATGCTGCTAGCATTCACAGCTTTGAAATCCTACATATTTGGTGTGAATGCTGCTAGCATTCACAGCTTTGAAATCCTACGTATTTGGTGTGAATGCTGTAGCATTCACAGCTTTGAAATCCTACATATTTATTGGTGTGAATGCTGCTAGCATTCACAGCTTTGAAATCCTATACATTTATGGTTTCAGGATTTCAAAGATGTGAATGCTTGCAGCATTCACACCTTTGAAATCCTATAAATTTATTGGTGTGAATGCCGTAGCATTCACAGCTTTAAAATCCTACATATTTAATTGGTGTGAATGCTGCAAGCATTCACATCTTTGAAATCCTACGTATTTGGTGTGAAGGCTGGTAGCATTCACAGCTTTGAAATCCTACATATTTAATTGGTGTGAATGCTGTAGCATTCACAGCTTTGAAATCCTACATATTTATTTTTGGTGTGAATGCTGCTAGCATTCACAGCTTTGAAATCCTACATATTTAATTGGTGTGAATGCTGCTAGCATTCACAGCTTTGAAATCCTATACATTTATTTTTATAATTATTCCGCCGTTATTGGTGTGAATGCTGCTAGCATTCACAGCTTTGAAATCCTACATATTTAATCGGTTCCAACATGCTTGCATGTGGCAGGGAGCTGCAGATGAAACAAGCCATCTGCATAGCTCATGCCATCAACCTGATGGTAAAGAAATCCTTGGATGACACCCCTGGACTTGAGCAGCTGTGTACAAGTGCCAGAAGAATTGTAACACTCTTTTGGTCTAGTACCACTGCTAAGGTATTATGGCTTGTGCTGCATATTCTTTGTTTTTAACATCACTTCTCTTTACTATATCATTGGTGTGAATGCTGGTAGCATTCACAGCTTTGAAATCCTACATATTTGGTGTGAATGCTGCAAGCATTCACATCTTTGAAATCCTATAAATGTATTGGTGTGAATGCTGCAAGCATTCACATCTTTGAAATCCTATACATTTATTGGTGTGAATGCTGCAAGCATTCACATCTTTGAAATCCTACATATTTAATTGGTGTGAATGCTGCTAGCATTCACAGCTTTGAAATCCTACATATTTATTTTTGGTGTGAATGCTGCAAACATTCACAGCTTTGAAATCCTACATATTTGGTGTGAATGCTGCTAGCATTCACAGCTTTGAAATCCTACATATTTATTTATTGGTGTGAATGCTGCTAGCATTCACAGCTTTGAAATCCTACATATTTATTTTTGGTGTGAATGCTGCAAACATTCACATCTTTGAAATCCTACGTATTTGGTGTGAATGCTGCTAGCATTCACAGCTTTGAAATTCTACATATTTATTTTTATTGGTGTGAATGCTGTAGCATTCACAGCTTTGAAATCCTACATATTTAATTGGTGTGAATGCTGCAAGCATTCACATCTTTGAAATCCTACGAATTGAATTGGTGTGAATGCTGTAGCATTCACAGCTTTGAAATCCTACATATTTATTTTTGGTGTGAATGCTGCAAACATTCACATCTTTGAAATCCTACGTATTTGGTGTGAATGCTGCTAGCATTCACAGCTTTGAAATCCTACATATTTATTTGTATTGGTGTGAATGCTGTAGCATTCACAGCTTTGAAATCCTACATATTTAATTGGTGTGAATGCTGCAAGCATTCACATCTTTGAAATCCTACGAATTGAATTGGTGTGAATGCTGTAGCATTCACAGCTTTGAAATCCTACATATTTAATTGGTGTGAATGCTGCAAGCATTCACATCTTTGAAATCCTACGAATTGAATTGGTGTGAATGCTGTAGCATACACAGCTTTGAAATCCTACATATTTATTTTTGGTGTGAATGCTGCAAACATTCACATCTTTGAAATCCTACGTATTTGGTGTGAATGCTGCTAGCATTCACAGCTTTGAAATCCTACATATTTATTTTTATTGGTGTGAATGCTGTAGCATTCACAGCTTTGAAATCCTACATATTTAATTGGTGTGAATGCTGCAAGCATTCACATCTTTGAAATCCTACGATTTGAATTGGTGTGAATGCTGGTAGCATTCACAGCTTTGAAATCCTACATATTTATTGGTGTGAATGCTGTAGCATTCACAGCTTTGAAATCCTACATATTTATTGGTGTGAATGCTGCAAGCATTCACAGCTTTGAAATCCTACACATTTAATTGGTGTGAATGCTGCTAGCATTCACAGCTTTGAAATCCTACATATTTATTGGTGTGAATGCTGCTAGCATTCACAGCTTTGAAATCCTACATATTTGGTGTGAATGCTGCAAGCATTCACAGCCTTGTAAATCCTACATGTTTATTGGTGTGAATGCTGCTAGCATTCACAGCTTTGAAATCCTACATATTTGGTGTGAATGCTGCTAGCATTCACAGCTTTGAAATCCTACGTATTTGGTGTGAATGCTGTAGCATCCACAGCTTTGAAATCCTACATATTTATTTGTATTGGTGTGAATGCTGTAGCATTCACAGCTTTGAAATCCTACATATTTAATTGGTGTGAATGCTGCAAGCATTCACATCTTTGAAATCCTACGAATTGAATTGGTGTGAATGCTGTAGCATTCACAGCTTTGAAATCCTACATATTTATTGGTGTGAATGCTGTAGCATTCACAGCTTTGAAATCCTACATATTTATTGGTGTGAATGCTGCAAGCATTCACAGCTTTGAAATCCTACATATTTAATTGGTGTGAATGCTGCTAGCATTCACAGCTTTGAAATCCTACATATTTATTGGTGTGAATGCTGTAGCATTCACAGCTTTGAAATCCTACATATTTATTGGTGTGAATGCTGCAAGCATTCACAGCTTTGAAATCCTACACATTTAATTGGTGTGAATGCTGCTAGCATTCACAGCTTTGAAATCCTACATATTTATTGGTGTGAATGCTGCTAGCATTCACAGCTTTGAAATCCTACATATTTGGTGTGAATGCTGCTAGCATTCACAGCTTTGAAATCCTACGTATTTGGTGTGAATGCTGTAGCATCCACAGCTTTGAAATCCTACATATTTATTGGTGTGAATGCTGCTAGCATTCACAGCTTTGAAATCCTACGTATTAGGTGTGAATGCTTGCAGCATTCACACCTTTGAAATCCTATAAATTTATTGGTGTGAATGCCGTAGCATTCACAGCTTTAAAATCCTACATATTTAATTGGTGTGAATGCTGCAAGCATTCACATCTTTGAAATCCTACGTATTTGGTGTGAAAGCTGGTAGCATTCACAGCTTTGAAATCCTACATATTTAATTGGTGTGAATGCTGTAGCATTCACAGCTTTGAAATCCTACATATTTATTTTTGGTGTGAATGCTCCTAGCATTCACAGCTTTGAAATCCTACATATTTAATCGGTTCCAACATGCTTGCATGTGGCAGGGAGCTGCAGATGAAACAAGCCATCTGCATAGCTCATGCCATCAACCTGATGGTAAAGAAATCCTTGGATGACACCCCTGGACTTGAGCAGCTGTGTACAAGTGCCAGAAGAATTGTAACACTCTTTTGGTCTAGTACCACTGCTAAGGTATTATGGCTTGTGCTGCATATTCTTTGTTTTTAACATCACTTCTCTTTACTATATCATTGGTGTGAATGCTGGTATCATTCACAGCTTTGAAATCCTACATATTTGGTGTGAATGCTGCAAGCATTCACATCTTTGAAATCCTATAAATTTATTGGTGTGAATGCTGCAAGCATTCACATCTTTGAAATCCTATACATTTATTGGTGTGAATGCTGCAAGCATTCACATCTTTGAAATCCTACATATTTAATTGGTGTGAATGCTGCTAGCATTCACAGCTTTGAAATCCTACATATTTATTTTTGGTGTGAATGCTGCTAGCATTCACAGCTTTGAAATCCTACATATTTGGTGTGAATGCTGCTAGCATTCACAGCTTTGAAATCATACATATTTATTTATTGGTGTGAATGCTGCTAGCATTCACAGCTTTGAAATCCTACATATTTATTTTTGGTGTGAATGCTGCAAACATTCACATCTTTGAAATCCTACGTATTTGGTGTGAATGCTGCTAGCATTCACAGCTTTGAAATCCTACATATTTATTTTTATTGGTGTGAATGCTGTAGCATTCACAGCTTTGAAATCCTACATATTTAATTGGTGTGAATGCTGCAAGCATTCACATCTTTGAAATCCTACGAATTGAATTGGTGTGAATGCTGTAGCATACACAGCTTTGAAATCCTACATATTTATTTTTGGTGTGAATGCTGCAAACATTCACATCTTTGAAATCCTACGTATTTGGTGTGAATGCTGCTAGCATTCACAGCTTTGAAATCCTACATATTTATTTTTATTGGTGTGAATGCTGTAGCATTCACAGCTTTGAAATCCTACATATTTAATTGGTGTGAATGCTGCAAGCATTCACATCTTTGAAATCCTACGATTTGAATTGGTGTGAATGCTGGTAGCATTCACAGCTTTGAAATCCTACATATTTATTGGTGTGAATGCTGTAGCATTCACAGCTTTGAAATCCTACATATTTATTGGTGTGAATGCTGCAAGCATTCACAGCTTTGAAATCCTACACATTTAATTGGTGTGAATGCTGCTAGCATTCACAGCTTTGAAATCCTACATATTTATTGGTGTGAATGCTGCTAGCATTCACAGCTTTGAAATCCTACATATTTGGTGTGAATGCTGCAAGCATTCACAGCCTTGTAAATCCTACATGTTTATTGGTGTGAATGCTGCTAGCATTCACAGCTTTGAAATCCTACATATTTGGTGTGAATGCTGCTAGCATTCACAGCTTTGAAATCCTACGTATTTGGTGTGAATGCTGTAGCATCCACAGCTTTGAAATCCTACATATTTATTTGTATTGGTGTGAATGCTGTAGCATTCACAGCTTTGAAATCCTACATATTTAATTGGTGTGAATGCTGCAAGCATTCACATCTTTGAAATCCTACGAATTGAATTGGTGTGAATGCTGTAGCATTCACAGCTTTGAAATCCTACATATTTATTGGTGTGAATGCTGTAGCATTCACAGCTTTGAAATCCTACATATTTATTGGTGTGAATGCTGCAAGCATTCACAGCTTTGAAATCCTACATATTTAATTGGTGTGAATGCTGCTAGCATTCACAGCTTTGAAATCCTACATATTTATTGGTGTGAATGCTGCTAGCATTCACAGCTTTGAAATCCTACATATTTGGTGTGAATGCTGCAAGCATTCACAGCCTTGTAAATCCTACATATTTATTGGTGTGAATGCTGCTAGCATTCACAGCTTTGAAATCCTACATATTTGGTGTGAATGCTGCTAGCATTCACAGCTTTGAAATCCTACGTATTTGGTGTGAATGCTGTAGCATTCACAGCTTTGAAATCCTACATATTTATTGGTGTGAATGCTGCTAGCATTCACAGCTTTGAAATCCTATACATTTATGGTTTCAGGATTTCAAAGATGTGAATGCTTGCAGCATTCACACCTTTGAAATCCTATAAATTTATTGGTGTGAATGCCGTAGCATTCACAGCTTTAAAATCCTACATATTTAATTGGTGTGAATGCTGCAAGCATTCACATCTTTGAAATCCTACGTATTTGGTGTGAAGGCTGGTAGCATTCACAGCTTTGAAATCCTACATATTTAATTGGTGTGAATGCTGTAGCATTCACAGCTTTGAAATCCTACATATTTATTTTTGGTGTGAATGCTGCTAGCATTCACAGCTTTGAAATCCTACATATTTATTTTTATTGGTGTGAATGCTGTAGCATTCACAGCTTTGAAATCCTACATATTTAATTGGTGTGAATGCTGCAAGCATTCACATCTTTGAAATCCTACGAATTGAATTGGTGTGAATGCTGTAGCATTCACAGCTTTGAAATCCTACATATTTATTTTTGGTGTGAATGCTGCAAACATTCACATCTTTGAAATCCTACGTATTTGGTGTGAATGCTGCTAGCATTCACAGCTTTGAAATCCTACATATTTATTTTTATTGGTGTGAATGCTGTAGCATTCACAGCTTTGAAATCCTACATATTTAATTGGTGTGAATGCTGCAAGCATTCACATCTTTGAAATCCTACGAATTGAATTGGTGTGAATGCTGGTAGCATTCACAGCTTTGAAATCCTACATATTTATTGGTGTGAATGCTGTAGCATTCACAGCTTTGAAATCCTACATATTTATTGGTGTGAATGCTGCAAGCATTCACAGCTTTGAAATCCTACACATTTAATTGGTGTGAATGCTGCTAGCATTCACAGCTTTGAAATCCTACATATTTATTGGTGTGAATGCTGCTAGCATTCACAGCTTTGAAATCCTACATATTTGGTGTGAATGCTGCTAGCATTCACAGCTTTGAAATCCTACGTATTTGGTGTGAATGCTGTAGCATCCACAGCTTTGAAATCCTACATATTTATTGGTGTGAATGCTGCTAGCATTCACAGCTTTGAAATCCTACGTATTAGGTGTGAATGCTTGCAGCATTCACACCTTTGAAATCCTATAAATTTATTGGTGTGAATGCCGTAGCATTCACAGCTTTAAAATCCTACATATTTAATTGGTGTGAATGCTGCAAGCATTCACATCTTTGAAATCCTACGTATTTGGTGTGAAAGCTGGTAGCATTCACAGCTTTGAAATCCTACATATTTAATTGGTGTGAATGCTGTAGCATTCACAGCTTTGAAATCCTACATATTTATTTTTGGTGTGAATGCTCCTAGCATTCACAGCTTTGAAATCCTACATATTTAATCGGTTCCAACATGCTTGCATGTGGCAGGGAGCTGCAGATGAAACAAGCCATCTGCATAGCTCATGCCATCAACCTGATGGTAAAGAAATCCTTGGATGACACCCCTGGACTTGAGCAGCTGTGTACAAGTGCCAGAAGAATTGTAACACTCTTTTGGTCTAGTACCACTGCTAAGGTATTATGGCTTGTGCTGCATATTCTTTGTTTTTAACATCACTTCTCTTTACTATATCATTGGTGTGAATGCTGGTATCATTCACAGCTTTGAAATCCTACATATTTGGTGTGAATGCTGCAAGCATTCACATCTTTGAAATCCTATAAATTTATTGGTGTGAATGCTGCAAGCATTCACATCTTTGAAATCCTATACATTTATTGGTGTGAATGCTGCAAGCATTCACATCTTTGAAATCCTACATATTTAATTGGTGTGAATGCTGCTAGCATTCACAGCTTTGAAATCCTACATATTTATTTTTGGTGTGAATGCTGCTAGCATTCACAGCTTTGAAATCCTACATATTTGGTGTGAATGCTGCTAGCATTCACAGCTTTGAAATCATACATATTTATTTATTGGTGTGAATGCTGCTAGCATTCACAGCTTTGAAATCCTACATATTTATTTTTGGTGTGAATGCTGCAAACATTCACATCTTTGAAATCCTACGTATTTGGTGTGAATGCTGCTAGCATTCACAGCTTTGAAATCCTACATATTTATTTTTATTGGTGTGAATGCTGTAGCATTCACAGCTTTGAAATCCTACATATTTAATTGGTGTGAATGCTGCAAGCATTCACATCTTTGAAATCCTACGAATTGAATTGGTGTGAATGCTGTAGCATACACAGCTTTGAAATCCTACATATTTATTTTTGGTGTGAATGCTGCAAACATTCACATCTTTGAAATCCTACGTATTTGGTGTGAATGCTGCTAGCATTCACAGCTTTGAAATCCTACATATTTATTTTTATTGGTGTGAATGCTGTAGCATTCACAGCTTTGAAATCCTACATATTTAATTGGTGTGAATGCTGCAAGCATTCACATCTTTGAAATCCTACGATTTGAATTGGTGTGAATGCTGGTAGCATTCACAGCTTTGAAATCCTACATATTTATTGGTGTGAATGCTGTAGCATTCACAGCTTTGAAATCCTACATATTTATTGGTGTGAATGCTGCAAGCATTCACAGCTTTGAAATCCTACACATTTAATTGGTGTGAATGCTGCTAGCATTCACAGCTTTGAAATCCTACATATTTATTGGTGTGAATGCTGCTAGCATTCACAGCTTTGAAATCCTACATATTTGGTGTGAATGCTGCAAGCATTCACAGCCTTGTAAATCCTACATGTTTATTGGTGTGAATGCTGCTAGCATTCACAGCTTTGAAATCCTACATATTTGGTGTGAATGCTGCTAGCATTCACAGCTTTGAAATCCTACGTATTTGGTGTGAATGCTGTAGCATCCACAGCTTTGAAATCCTACATATTTATTTGTATTGGTGTGAATGCTGTAGCATTCACAGCTTTGAAATCCTACATATTTAATTGGTGTGAATGCTGCAAGCATTCACATCTTTGAAATCCTACGAATTGAATTGGTGTGAATGCTGTAGCATTCACAGCTTTGAAATCCTACATATTTATTGGTGTGAATGCTGTAGCATTCACAGCTTTGAAATCCTACATATTTATTGGTGTGAATGCTGCAAGCATTCACAGCTTTGAAATCCTACATATTTAATTGGTGTGAATGCTGCTAGCATTCACAGCTTTGAAATCCTACATATTTATTGGTGTGAATGCTGCTAGCATTCACAGCTTTGAAATCCTACATATTTGGTGTGAATGCTGCAAGCATTCACAGCCTTGTAAATCCTACATATTTATTGGTGTGAATGCTGCTAGCATTCACAGCTTTGAAATCCTACATATTTGGTGTGAATGCTGCTAGCATTCACAGCTTTGAAATCCTACGTATTTGGTGTGAATGCTGTAGCATTCACAGCTTTGAAATCCTACATATTTATTGGTGTGAATGCTGCTAGCATTCACAGCTTTGAAATCCTATACATTTATGGTTTCAGGATTTCAAAGATGTGAATGCTTGCAGCATTCACACCTTTGAAATCCTATAAATTTATTGGTGTGAATGCCGTAGCATTCACAGCTTTAAAATCCTACATATTTAATTGGTGTGAATGCTGCAAGCATTCACATCTTTGAAATCCTACGTATTTGGTGTGAAGGCTGGTAGCATTCACAGCTTTGAAATCCTACATATTTAATTGGTGTGAATGCTGTAGCATTCACAGCTTTGAAATCCTACATATTTATTTTTGGTGTGAATGCTGCTAGCATTCACAGCTTTGAAATCCTACATATTTAATTGGTGTGAATGCTGCTAGCATTCACAGCTTTGAAATCCTATACATTTATTTTTATAATTATTCCGCCGTTATTGGTGTGAATGCTGCTAGCATTCACAGCTTTGAAATCCTACATATTTAATCGGTTCCAACATGCTTGCATGTGGCAGGGAGCTGCAGATGAAACAAGCCATCTGCATAGCTCATGCCATCAACCTGATGGTAAAGAAATCCTTGGATGACACCCCTGGACTTGAGCAGCTGTGTACAAGTGCCAGAAGAATTGTAACACTCTTTTGGTCTAGTACCACTGCTAAGGTATTATGGCTTGTGCTGCATATTCTTTGTTTTTAACATCACTTCTCTTTACTATATCATTGGTGTGAATGCTGGTAGCATTCACAGCTTTGAAATCCTACATATTTGGTGTGAATGCTGCAAGCATTCACATCTTTGAAATCCTATAAATGTATTGGTGTGAATGCTGCAAGCATTCACATCTTTGAAATCCTATACATTTATTGGTGTGAATGCTGCAAGCATTCACATCTTTGAAATCCTACATATTTAATTGGTGTGAATGCTGCTAGCATTCACAGCTTTGAAATCCTACATATTTATTTTTGGTGTGAATGCTGCAAACATTCACAGCTTTGAAATCCTACATATTTGGTGTGAATGCTGCTAGCATTCACAGCTTTGAAATCCTACATATTTATTTATTGGTGTGAATGCTGCTAGCATTCACAGCTTTGAAATCCTACATATTTATTTTTGGTGTGAATGCTGCAAACATTCACATCTTTGAAATCCTACGTATTTGGTGTGAATGCTGCTAGCATTCACAGCTTTGAAATTCTACATATTTATTTTTATTGGTGTGAATGCTGTAGCATTCACAGCTTTGAAATCCTACATATTTAATTGGTGTGAATGCTGCAAGCATTCACATCTTTGAAATCCTACGAATTGAATTGGTGTGAATGCTGTAGCATTCACAGCTTTGAAATCCTACATATTTATTTTTGGTGTGAATGCTGCAAACATTCACATCTTTGAAATCCTACGTATTTGGTGTGAATGCTGCTAGCATTCACAGCTTTGAAATCCTACATATTTATTTGTATTGGTGTGAATGCTGTAGCATTCACAGCTTTGAAATCCTACATATTTAATTGGTGTGAATGCTGCAAGCATTCACATCTTTGAAATCCTACGAATTGAATTGGTGTGAATGCTGTAGCATTCACAGCTTTGAAATCCTACATATTTATTGGTGTGAATGCTGTAGCATTCACAGCTTTGAAATCCTACATATTTATTGGTGTGAATGCTGCAAGCATTCACAGCTTTGAAATCCTACATATTTAATTGGTGTGAATGCTGCTAGCATTCACAGCTTTGAAATCCTACATATTTATTGGTGTGAATGCTGCTAGCATTCACAGCTTTGAAATCCTACATATTTGGTGTGAATGCTGCAAGCATTCACAGCCTTGTAAATCCTACATATTTATTGGTGTGAATGCTGCTAGCATTCACAGCTTTGAAATCCTACATATTTGGTGTGAATGCTGCTAGCATTCACAGCTTTGAAATCCTACGTATTTGGTGTGAATGCTGTAGCATTCACAGCTTTGAAATCCTACATATTTATTGGTGTGAATGCTGCTAGCATTCACAGCTTTGAAATCCTATACATTTATGGTTTCAGGATTTCAAAGATGTCAATGCTTGCAGCATTCACACCTTTGAAATCCTATACATTTTTTGGTGTGAATGCCGTAGCATTCACAGCTTTAAAATCCTACATATTTAATTGGTGTGAATGCTGCAAGCATTCACATCTTTGAAATCCTACGTATTTGGTGTGAAGGCTGGTAGCATTCACAGCTTTGAAATCCTACATATTTAATTGGTGTGAATGCTGTAGCATTCACAGCTTTGAAATCCTACATATTTATTTTTGGTGTGAATGCTGCTAGCATTCACAGCTTTGAAATCCTACATATTTAATTGGTGTGAATGCTGCTAGCATTCACAGCTTTGAAATCCTATACATTTATTTTTATAATTATTCCGCCGTTATTGGTGTGAATGCTGCTAGCATTCACAGCTTTGAAATCCTACATATTTAATCGGTTCCAACATGCTTGCATGTGGCAGGGAGCTGCAGATGAAACAAGCCATCTGCATAGCTCATGCCATCAACCTGATGGTAAAGAAATCCTTGGATGACACCCCTGGACTTGAGCAGCTGTGTACAAGTGCCAGAAGAATTGTAACACTCTTTTGGTCTAGTACCACTGCTAAGGTATTATGGCTTGTGCTGCATATTCTTTGTTTTTAACATCACTTCTCTTTACTATATCATTGGTGTGAATGCTGGTAGCATTCACAGCTTTGAAATCCTACATATTTGGTGTGAATGCTGCAAGCATTCACATCTTTGAAATCCTATAAATGTATTGGTGTGAATGCTGCAAGCATTCACATCTTTGAAATCCTATACATTTATTGGTGTGAATGCTGCAAGCATTCACATCTTTGAAATCCTACATATTTAATTGGTGTGAATGCTGCTAGCATTCACAGCTTTGAAATCCTACATATTTATTTTTGGTGTGAATGCTGCTAGCATTCACAGCTTTGAAATCCTACATATTTATTTATTGGTGTGAATGCTGCTAGCATTCACAGCTTTGAAATCCTACATATTTATTTTTGGTGTGAATGCTGCAAACATTCACATCTTTGAAATCCTACGTATTTGGTGTGAATGCTGCTAGCATTCACAGCTTTGAAATCCTACATATTTATTTTTATTGGTGTGAATGCTGTAGCATTCACAGCTTTGAAATCCTACATATTTAATTGGTGTGAATGCTGCAAGCATTCACATCTTTGAAATCCTACGAATTGAATTGGTGTGAATGCTGTAGAATTCACAGCTTTGAAATCCTACATATTTATTTTTGGTGTGAATGCTGCAAACATTCACATCTTTGAAATCCTACGTATTTGGTGTGAATGCTGCTAGCATTCACAGCTTTGAAATCCTACATATTTATTTTTATTGGTGTGAATGCTGTAGCATTCACAGCTTTGAAATCCTACATATTTAATTGGTGTGAATGCTGCAAGCATTCACATCTTTGAAATCCTACGAATTGAATTGGTGTGAATGCTGGTAGCATTCACAGCTTTGAAATCCTACATATTTATTGGTGTGAATGCTGTAGCATTCACAGCTTTGAAATCCTACATATTTATTGGTGTGAATGCTGCAAGCATTCACAGCTTTGAAATCCTACATATTTAATTGGTGTGAATGCTGCTAGCATTCACAGCTTTGAAATCCTACATATTTATTGGTGTGAATGCTGCTAGCATTCACAGCTTTGAAATCCTACATATTTGGTGTGAATGCTGCAAGCATTCACAGCCTTGTAAATCCTACATGTTTATTGGTGTGAATGCTGCTAGCATTCACAGCTTTGAAATCCTACATATTTGGTGTGAATGCTGCTAGCATTCACAGCTTTGAAATCCTACGTATTTGGTGTGAATGCTGTAGCATCCACAGCTTTGAAATCCTACATATTTATTTTTGGTGTGAATGCTGCAAACATTCACATCTTTGAAATCCTACGTATTTGGTGTGAATGCTGCTAGCATTCACAGCTTTGAAATCCTACATATTTATTTATTGGTGTGAATGCTGCTAGCATTCACAGCTTTGAAATCCTACATATTTATTTTTGGTGTGAATGCTGCAAACATTCACATCTTTGAAATCCTACGTATTTGGTGTGAATGCTGCTAGCATTCACAGCTTTGAAATCCTACATATTTATTTTTATTGGTGTGAATGCTGTAGCATTCACAGCTTTGAAATCCTACATATTTAATTGGTGTGAATGCTGCAAGCATTCACATCTTTGAAATCCTACGAATTGAATTGGTGTGAATGCTGTAGCATTCACAGCTTTGAAATCCTACATATTTATTGGTGTGAATGCTGTAGCATTCACAGCTTTGAAATCCTACATATTTATTGGTGTGAATGCTGCAAGCATTCACAGCTTTGAAATCCTACATATTTAATTGGTGCGAATGCTGCTAGCATTCACAGCTTTGAAATCCTACATATTTATTGGTGTGAATGCTGCTAGCATTCACAGCTTTGAAATCCTACATATTTGGTGTGAATGCTGCAAGCATTCACAGCCTTGTAAATCCTACATGTTTATTGGTGTGAATGCTGCTAGCATTCACAGCTTTGAAATCCTACATATTTGGTGTGAATGCTGCTAGCATTCACAGCTTTGAAATCCTACGTATTTGGTGTGAATGCTGTAGCATCCACAGCTTTGAAATCCTACATATTTATTGGTGTGAATGCTGCTAGCATTCACAGCTTTGAAATCCTACATATTTATTTTTGGTGTGAATGCTGCTAGTATTCACAGCTTTGAAATCCTACATATTTAATTGGTGTGAATGCTGCTAGCATTCACAGCTTTGAAATCCTATACATTTATTTTTATAATTATTCCGCCGTTATTGGTGTGAATGCTGCTAGCATTCACAGCTTTGAAATCCTACATATTTAATCGGTTCCAACATGCTTGCATGTGGCAGGGAGCTGCAGATGAAACAAGCCATCTGCATAGCTCATGCCATCAACCTGATGGTAAAGAAATCCTTGGATGACACCCCTGGACTTGAGCAGCTGTGTACAAGTGCCAGAAGAATTGTAACACTCTTTTGGTCTAGTACCACTGCTAAGGTATTATGGCTTGTGCTGCATATTCTTTGTTTTTAACATCACTTCTCTTTACTATATCATTGGTGTGAATGCTGGTAGCATTCAAAGCTTTGAAATCCTACATATTTGGTGTGAATGCTGCAAGCATTCACATCTTTGAAATCCTATAAATTTATTGGTGTGAATGCTGCAAGCATTCACATCTTTGAAATCCTATACATTTATTGGTGTGAATGCTGCAAGCATTCACATCTTTGAAATCCTACATATTTAATTGGTGTGAATGCTGCTAGCATTCACAGCTTTGAAATCCTACATATTTATTTTTGGTGTGAATGCTGCTAGCATTCACAGCTTTGAAATCCTACATATTTGGTGTGAATGCTGCTAGCATTCACAGCTTTGAAATCATACATATTTATTTATTGGTGTGAATGCTGCTAGCATTCACAGCTTTGAAATCCTACATATTTATTTTTGGTGTGAATGCTGCAAACATTCACATCTTTGAAATCCTACGTATTTGGTGTGAATGCTGCTAGCATTCACAGCTTTGAAATCCTACATATTTATTTTTATTGGTGTGAATGCTGTAGCATTCACAGCTTTGAAATCCTACATATTTAATTGGTGTGAATGCTGCAAGCATTCACATCTTTGAAATCCTACGAATTGAATTGGTGTGAATGCTGCAAACATTCACATCTTTGAAATCCTACGTATTTGGTGTGAATGCTGCTAGCATTCACAGCTTTGAAATCCTACATATTTATTTTTATTGGTGTGAATGCTGTAGCATTCACAGCTTTGAAATCCTACATATTTATTTTTGGTGTGAATGCTGCAAACATTCACATCTTTGAAATCCTACGTATTTGGTGTGAATGCTGCTAGCATTCACAGCTTTGAAATCCTACATATTTATTTTTATTGGTGTGAATGCTGTAGCATTCACAGCTTTGAAATCCTACATATTTAATTGGTGTGAATGCTGCAAGCATTCACATCTTTGAAATCCTACGAATTGAATTGGTGTGAATGCTGGTAGCATTCACAGCTTTGAAATCCCACATATTTATTGGTGTGAATGCTGTAGCATTCACAGCTTTGAAATCCTACATATTTATTGGTGTGAATGCTGCTAGCATTCACAGCTTTGAAATCCTACATATTTGGTGTGAATGCTGCTAGCATTCACAGCTTTGAAATCCTACGTATTTGGTGTGAATGCTGTAGCATCCACAGCTTTGAAATCCTACATATTTATTGGTGTGAATGCTGCTAGCATTCACAGCTTTGAAATCCTATACATTTATGGTTTCAGGATTTCAAAGATGTGAATGCTTGCAGCATTCACACCTTTGAAATCCTATAAATTTATTGGTGTGAATGCCGTAGCATTCACAGCTTTAAAATCCTACATATTTAATTGGTGTGAATGCTGCAAGCATTCACATCTTTGAAATCCTACGTATTTGGTGTGAAAGCTGGTAGCATTCACAGCTTTGAAATCCTACATATTTAATTGGTGTGAATGCTGTGGCATTCACAGCTTTGAAATCCTACATATTTATTTTTGGTGTGAATGCTCCTAGCATTCACAGCTTTGAAATCCTACATATTTAATCGGTTCCAACATGCTTGCATGTGGCAGGGAGCTGCAGATGAAACAAGCCATCTGCATAGCTCATGCCATCAACCTGATGGTAAAGAAATCCTTGGATGACACCCCTGGACTTGAGCAGCTGTGTACAAGTGCCTGAAGAATTGTAACACTCTTTTGGTCTAGTACCACTGCTAAGGTATTATGGCTTGTGCTGCATATTCTTTGTTTTTAACATCACTTCTCTTTACTATATCATTGGTGTGAATGCTGGTAGCATTCACAGCTTTGAAATCCTACATATTTGGTGTGAATGCTGCAAGCATTCACATCTTTGAAATCCTATAAATGTATTGGTGTGAATGCTGCAAGCATTCACATCTTTGAAATCCTATACATTTATTGGTGTGAATGCTGCAAGCATTCACATCTTTGAAATCCTACATATTTAATTGGTGTGAATGCTGCTAGCATTCACAGCTTTGAAATCCTACATATTTATTTTTGGTGTGAATGCTGCTAGCATTCACAGCTTTGAAATCCTACATATTTGGTGTGAATGCTGCTAGCATTCACAGCTTTGAAATCCTACATATTTATTTATTGGTGTGAATGCTGCTAGCATTCACAGCTTTGAAATCCTACATATTTATTTTTGGTGTGAATGCTGCAAACATTCACATCTTTGAAATCCTACGTATTTGGTGTGAATGCTGCTAGCATTCACAGCTTTGAAATTCTACATATTTATTTTTATTGGTGTGAATGCTGTAGCATTCACAGCTTTGAAATCCTACATATTTAATTGGTGTGAATGCTGCAAGCATTCACATCTTTGAAATCCTACGAATTGAATTGGTGTGAATGCTGTAGCATTCACAGCTTTGAAATCCTACATATTTATTTTTGGTGTGAATGCTGCAAACATTCACATCTTTGAAATCCTACGTATTTGGTGTGAATGCTGCTAGCATTCACAGCTTTGAAATCCTACATATTTATTTGTATTGGTGTGAATGCTGTAGCATTCACAGCTTTGAAATCCTACATATTTAATTGGTGTGAATGCTGCAAGCATTCACATCTTTGAAATCCTACGAATTGAATTGGTGTGAATGCTGTAGCATTCACAGCTTTGAAATCCTACATATTTATTGGTGTGAATGCTGTGGCATTCACAGCTTTGAAATCCTACATATTTATTGGTGTGAATGCTGCAAGCATTCACAGCTTTGAAATCCTACATATTTAATTGGTGTGAATGCTGCTAGCATTCACAGCTTTGAAATCCTACATATTTATTGGTGTGAATGCTGCTAGCATTCACAGCTTTGAAATCCTACATATTTGGTGTGAATGCTGCAAGCATTCACAGCCTTGTAAATCCTACATATTTATTGGTGTGAATGCTGCTAGCATTCACAGCTTTGAAATCCTACATATTTGGTGTGAATGCTGCAGCATTCACAGCTTTGAAATCCTACATATTTATTGGTGTGAATGCTGCTAGCATTCACAGCTTTGAAATCCTATACATTTATGGTTTCAGGATTTCAAAGATGTCAATGCTTGCAGCATTCACACCTTTGAAATCCTATAAATTTATTGGTGTGAATGCCGTAGCATTCACAGCTTTAAAATCCTACATATTTAATTGGTGTGAATGCTGCAAGCATTCACATCTTTGAAATCCTACGTATTTGGTGTGAAGGCTGGTAGCATTCACAGCTTTGAAATCCTACATATTTAATTGGTGTGAATGCTGCTAGCATTCACAGCTTTGAAATCCTACATATTTATTTTTGGTGTGAATGCTGCTAGCATTCACAGCTTTGAAATCCTACATATTTGGTGTGAATGCTGCTAGCATTCACAGCTTTGAAATCCTACATATTTATTTATTGGTGTGCATGCTGCTAGCATTCACAGCTTTGAAATCCTACATATTTATTTTTGGTGTGAATGCTGCAAACATTCACATCTTTGAAATCCTACGTATTTGGTGTGAATGCTGCTAGCATTCACAGCTTTGAAATTCTACATATTTATTTTTATTGGTGTGAATGCTGTAGCATTCACAGCTTTGAAATCCTACATATTTAATTGGTGTGAATGCTGCAAGCATTCACATCTTTGAAATCCTACGAATTGAATTGGTGTGAATGCTGTAGCATTCACAGCTTTGAAATCCTACATATTTATTTTTGGTGTGAATGCTGCAAACATTCACATCTTTGAAATCCTACGTATTTGGTGTGAATGCTGCTAGCATTCACAGCTTTGAAATCCTACATATTTATTTGTATTGGTGTGAATGCTGTAGCATTCACAGCTTTGAAATCCTACATATTTAATTGGTGTGAATGCTGCAAGCATTCACATCTTTGAAATCCTACGAATTGAATTGGTGTGAATGCTGTAGCATTCACAGCTTTGAAATCCTACATATTTATTGGTGTGAATGCTGTGGCATTCACAGCTTTGAAATCCTACATATTTATTGGTGTGAATGCTGCAAGCATTCACAGCTTTGAAATCCTACATATTTAATTGGTGTGAATGCTGCTAGCATTCACAGCTTTGAAATCCTACATATTTATTGGTGTGAATGCTGCTAGCATTCACAGCTTTGAAATCCTACATATTTGGTGTGAATGCTGCAAGCATTCACAGCCTTGTAAATCCTACATATTTATTGGTGTGAATGCTGCTAGCATTCACAGCTTTGAAATCCTACATATTTGGTGTGAATGCTGCTAGCATTCACAGCTTTGAAATCCTACGTATTTGGTGTGAATGCTGTAGCATTCACAGCTTTGAAATCCTACATATTTATTGGTGTGAATGCTGCTAGCATTCACAGCTTTGAAATCCTATACATTTATGGTTTCAGGATTTCAAAGATGTCAATGCTTGCAGCATTCACACCTTTGAAATCCTATAAATTTATTGGTGTGAATGCCGTAGCATTCACAGCTTTAAAATCCTACATATTTAATTGGTGTGAATGCTGCAAGCATTCACATCTTTGAAATCCTACGTATTTGGTGTGAAGGCTGGTAGCATTCACAGCTTTGAAATCCTACATATTTAATTGGTGTGAATGCTGTAGCATTCACAGCTTTGAAATCCTACATATTTATTTTTGGTGTGAATGCTGCTAGCATTCACAGCTTTGAAATCCTACATATTTAATTGGTGTGAATGCTGCTAGCATTCACAGCTTTGAAATCCTATACATTTATTTTTATAATTATTCCGCCGTTATTGGTGTGAATGCTGCTAGCATTCACAGCTTTGAAATCCTACATATTTAATCGGTTCCAACATGCTTGCATGTGGCAGGGAGCTGCAGATGAAACAAGCCATCTGCATAGCTCATGCCATCAACCTGATGGTAAAGAAATCCTTGGATGACACCCCTGGACTTGAGCAGCTGTGTACAAGTGCCAGAAGAATTGTAACACTCTTTTGGTCTAGTACCACTGCTAAGGTATTATGGCTTGTGCTGCATATTCTTTGTTTTTAACATCACTTCTCTTTACTATATCATTGGTGTGAATGCTGGTAGCATTCACAGCTTTGAAATCCTACATATTTGGTGTGAATGCTGCAAGCATTCACATCTTTGAAATCCTATAAATTTATTGGTGTGAATGCTGCAAGCATTCACATCTTTGAAATCCTATACATTTATTGGTGTGAATGCTGCAAGCATTCACATCTTTGAAATCCTACATATTTAATTGGTGTGAATGCTGCTAGCATTCACAGCTTTGAAATCCTACATATTTATTTTTGGTGTGAATGCTGCTAGCATTCACAGCTTTGAAATCCTACATATTTGGTGTGAATGCTGCTAGCATTCACAGCTTTGAAATCCTACATATTTATTTATTGGTGTGAATGCTGCTAGCATTCACAGCTTTGAAATCCTACATATTTATTTTTGGTGTGAATGCTGCAAACATTCACATCTTTGAAATCCTACGTATTTGGTGTGAATGCTGCTAGCATTCACAGCTTTGAAATCCTACATATTTATTTTTATTGGTGTGAATGCTGTAGCATTCACAGCTTTGAAATCCTACATATTTAATTGGTGTGAATGCTGCAAGCATTCACATCTTTGAAATCCTACGAATTGAATTGGTGTGAATGCTGTAGCATTCACAGCTTTGAAATCCTACATATTTATTTTTGGTGTGAATGCTGCAAACATTCACATCTTTGAAATCCTACGTATTTGGTGTGAATGCTGCTAGCATTCACAGCTTTGAAATCCTATATATTTATTTTTATTGGTGTGAATGCTGTAGCATTCACAGCTTTGAAATCCTACATATTTAATTGCTGTGAATGCTGCAAGCATTCACATCTTTGAAATCCTACGAATTGAATTGGTGTGAATGCTGGTAGCATTCACAGCTTTGAAATCCTACATATTTATTGGTGTGAATGCTGTAGCATTCACAGCTTTGAAATCCTACATATTTATTGGTGTGAATGCTGCAAGCATTCACAGCTTTGAAATCCTACACATTTAATTGGTGTGAATGCTGCTAGCATTCACAGCTTTGAAATCCTACATATTTATTGGTGTGAATGCTGCTAGCATTCACAGCTTTGAAATCCTACATATTTGGTGTGAATGCTGCAAGCATTCACAGCCTTGTAAATCCTACATGTTTATTGGTGTGAATGCTGCTAGCATTCACAGCTTTGAAATCCTACATATTTGGTGTGAATGCTGCTAGCATTCACAGCTTTGAAATCCTACGTATTTGGTGTGAATGCTGTAGCATCCACAGCTTTGAAATCCTACATATTTATTGGTGTGAATGCTGCTAGCATTCACAGCTTTGAAATCCTATACATTTATGGTTTCAGGATTTCAAAGATGTGAATGCTTGCAGCATTCACACCTTTGAAATCCTATAAATGTATTGGTGTGAATGCCGTAGCATTCACAGCTTTAAAATCCTACATATTTCATTGGTGTGAATGCTGCAAGCATTCACATCTTTGAAATCCTACGTATTTGGTGTGAAAGCTGGTAGCATTCACAGCTTTGAAATCCTACATATTTAATTGGTGTGAATGCTGTAGCATTCACAGCTTTGAAATCCTACATATTTATTTTTGGTGTGAATGCTCCTAGCATTCACAGCTTTGAAATCCTACATATTTAATCGGTTCCAACATGCTTGCATGTGGCAGGGAGCTGCAGATGAAACAAGCCATCTGCATAGCTCATGCCATCAACCTGATGGTAAAGAAATCCTTGGATGACACCCCTGGACTTGAGCAGCTGTGTACAAGTGCCAGAAGAATTGTAACACTCTTTTGGTCTAGTACCACTGCTAAGGTATTATGGCTTGTGCTGCATATTCTTTGTTTTTAACATCACTTCTCTTTACTATATCATTGGTGTGAATGCTGGTAGCATTCACAGCTTTGAAATCCTACATATTTGGTGTGAATGCTGCAAGCATTCACATCTTTGAAATCCTATAAATGTATTGGTGTGAATGCTGCAAGCATTCACATCTTTGAAATCCTATACATTTATTGGTGTGAATGCTGCAAGCATTCACATCTTTGAAATCCTACATATTTAATTGGTGTGAATGCTGCTAGCATTCACAGCTTTGAAATCCTACATATTTATTTTTGGTGTGAATGCTGCTAGCATTCACAGCTTTGAAATCCTACATATTTGGTGTGAATGCTGCTAGCATTCACAGCTTTGAAATCCTACATATTTATTTATTGGTGTGAATGCTGCTAGCATTCACAGCTTTGAAATCCTACATATTTATTTTTGGTGTGAATGCTGCAAACATTCACATCTTTGAAATCCTACGTATTTGGTGTGAATGCTGCTAGCATTCACAGCTTTGAAATTCTACATATTTATTTTTATTGGTGTGAATGCTGTAGCATTCACAGCTTTGAAATCCTACATATTTAATTGGTGTGAATGCTGCAAGCATTCACATCTTTGAAATCCTACGAATTGAATTGGTGTGAATGCTGTAGCATTCACAGCTTTGAAATCCTACATATTTATTTTTGGTGTGAATGCTGCAAACATTCACATCTTTGAAATCCTACGTATTTGGTGTGAATGCTGCTAGCATTCACAGCTTTGAAATCCTACATATTTATTTGTATTGGTGTGAATGCTGTAGCATTCACAGCTTTGAAATCCTACATATTTAATTGGTGTGAATGCTGCAAGCATTCACATCTTTGAAATCCTACGAATTGAATTGGTGTGAATGCTGTAGCATTCACAGCTTTGAAATCCTACATATTTATTGGTGTGAATGCTGTAGCATTCACAGCTTTGAAATCCTACATATTTAATTGGTGTGAATGCTGCTAGCATTCACAGCTTTGAAATCCTACATATTTATTGGTGTGAATGCTGCTAGCATTCACAGCTTTGAAATCCTACATATTTGGTGTGAATGCTGCAAGCATTCACAGCCTTGTAAATCCTACATATTTATTGGTGTGAATGCTGCTAGCATTCACAGCTTTGAAATCCTACATATTTGGTGTGAATGCTGCAGCATTCACAGCTTTGAAATCCTACATATTTATTGGTGTGAATGCTGCTAGCATTCACAGCTTTGAAATCCTATACATTTATGGTTTCAGGATTTCAAAGATGTCAATGCTTGCAGCATTCACACCTTTGAAATCCTATAAATTTATTGGTGTGAATGCCGTAGCATTCACAGCTTTAAAATCCTACATATTTAATTGGTGTGAATGCTGCAAGCATTCACATCTTTGAAATCCTACGTATTTGGTGTGAAGGCTGGTAGCATTCACAGCTTTGAAATCCTACATATTTAATTGGTGTGAATGCTGCTAGCATTCACAGCTTTGAAATCCTACATATTTATTTTTGGTGTGAATGCTGCTAGCATTCACAGCTTTGAAATCCTACATATTTGGTGTGAATGCTGCTAGCATTCACAGCTTTGAAATCCTACATATTTATTTATTGGTGTGCATGCTGCTAGCATTCACAGCTTTGAAATCCTACATATTTATTTTTGGTGTGAATGCTGCAAACATTCACATCTTTGAAATCCTACGTATTTGGTGTGAATGCTGCTAGCATTCACAGCTTTGAAATTCTACATATTTATTTTTATTGGTGTGAATGCTGTAGCATTCACAGCTTTGAAATCCTACATATTTAATTGGTGTGAATGCTGCAAGCATTCACATCTTTGAAATCCTACGAATTGAATTGGTGTGAATGCTGTAGCATTCACAGCTTTGAAATCCTACATATTTATTTTTGGTGTGAATGCTGCAAACATTCACATCTTTGAAATCCTACGTATTTGGTGTGAATGCTGCTAGCATTCACAGCTTTGAAATCCTACATATTTATTTGTATTGGTGTGAATGCTGTAGCATTCACAGCTTTGAAATCCTACATATTTAATTGGTGTGAATGCTGCAAGCATTCACATCTTTGAAATCCTACGAATTGAATTGGTGTGAATGCTGTAGCATTCACAGCTTTGAAATCCTACATATTTATTGGTGTGAATGCTGTGGCATTCACAGCTTTGAAATCCTACATATTTATTGGTGTGAATGCTGCAAGCATTCACAGCTTTGAAATCCTACATATTTAATTGGTGTGAATGCTGCTAGCATTCACAGCTTTGAAATCCTACATATTTATTGGTGTGAATGCTGCTAGCATTCACAGCTTTGAAATCCTACATATTTGGTGTGAATGCTGCAAGCATTCACAGCCTTGTAAATCCTACATATTTATTGGTGTGAATGCTGCTAGCATTCACAGCTTTGAAATCCTACATATTTGGTGTGAATGCTGCTAGCATTCACAGCTTTGAAATCCTACGTATTTGGTGTGAATGCTGTAGCATTCACAGCTTTGAAATCCTACATATTTATTGGTGTGAATGCTGCTAGCATTCACAGCTTTGAAATCCTATACATTTATGGTTTCAGGATTTCAAAGATGTCAATGCTTGCAGCATTCACACCTTTGAAATCCTATAAATTTATTGGTGTGAATGCCGTAGCATTCACAGCTTTAAAATCCTACATATTTAATTGGTGTGAATGCTGCAAGCATTCACATCTTTGAAATCCTACGTATTTGGTGTGAAGGCTGGTAGCATTCACAGCTTTGAAATCCTACATATTTAATTGGTGTGAATGCTGTAGCATTCACAGCTTTGAAATCCTACATATTTATTTTTGGTGTGAATGCTGCTAGCATTCACAGCTTTGAAATCCTACATATTTAATTGGTGTGAATGCTGCTAGCATTCACAGCTTTGAAATCCTATACATTTATTTTTATAATTATTCCGCCGTTATTGGTGTGAATGCTGCTAGCATTCACAGCTTTGAAATCCTACATATTTAATCGGTTCCAACATGCTTGCATGTGGCAGGGAGCTGCAGATGAAACAAGCCATCTGCATAGCTCATGCCATCAACCTGATGGTAAAGAAATCCTTGGATGACACCCCTGGACTTGAGCAGCTGTGTACAAGTGCCAGAAGAATTGTAACACTCTTTTGGTCTAGTACCACTGCTAAGGTATTATGGCTTGTGCTGCATATTCTTTGTTTTTAACATCACTTCTCTTTACTATATCATTGGTGTGAATGCTGGTAGCATTCACAGCTTTGAAATCCTACATATTTGGTGTGAATGCTGCAAGCATTCACATCTTTGAAATCCTATAAATTTATTGGTGTGAATGCTGCAAGCATTCACATCTTTGAAATCCTATACATTTATTGGTGTGAATGCTGCAAGCATTCACATCTTTGAAATCCTACATATTTAATTGGTGTGAATGCTGCTAGCATTCACAGCTTTGAAATCCTACATATTTATTTTTGGTGTGAATGCTGCTAGCATTCACAGCTTTGAAATCCTACATATTTGGTGTGAATGCTGCTAGCATTCACAGCTTTGAAATCCTACATATTTATTTATTGGTGTGAATGCTGCTAGCATTCACAGCTTTGAAATCCTACATATTTATTTTTGGTGTGAATGCTGCAAACATTCACATCTTTGAAATCCTACGTATTTGGTGTGAATGCTGCTAGCATTCACAGCTTTGAAATCCTACATATTTATTTTTATTGGTGTGAATGCTGTAGCATTCACAGCTTTGAAATCCTACATATTTAATTGGTGTGAATGCTGCAAGCATTCACATCTTTGAAATCCTACGAATTGAATTGGTGTGAATGCTGTAGCATTCACAGCTTTGAAATCCTACATATTTATTTTTGGTGTGAATGCTGCAAACATTCACATCTTTGAAATCCTACGTATTTGGTGTGAATGCTGCTAGCATTCACAGCTTTGAAATCCTATGTATTTATTTTTATTGGTGTGAATGCTGTAGCATTCACAGCTTTGAAATCCTACATATTTAATTGCTGTGAATGCTGCAAGCATTCACATCTTTGAAATCCTACGAATTGAATTGGTGTGAATGCTGGTAGCATTCACAGCTTTGAAATCCTACATATTTATTGGTGTGAATGCTGTAGCATTCACAGCTTTGAAATCCTACATATTTATTGGTGTGAATGCTGCAAGCATTCACAGCTTTGAAATCCTACACATTTAATTGGTGTGAATGCTGCTAGCATTCACAGCTTTGAAATCCTACATATTTATTGGTGTGAATGCTGCTAGCATTCACAGCTTTGAAATCCTACATATTTGGTGTGAATGCTGCAAGCATTCACAGCCTTGTAAATCCTACATGTTTATTGGTGTGAATGCTGCTAGCATTCACAGCTTTGAAATCCTACATATTTGGTGTGAATGCTGCTAGCATTCACAGCTTTGAAATCCTACGTATTTGGTGTGAATGCTGTAGCATCCACAGCTTTGAAATCCTACATATTTATTGGTGTGAATGCTGCTAGCATTCACAGCTTTGAAATCCTATACATTTATGGTTTCAGGATTTCAAAGATGTGAATGCTTGCAGCATTCACACCTTTGAAATCCTATAAATGTATTGGTGTGAATGCCGTAGCATTCACAGCTTTAAAATCCTACATATTTAATTGGTGTGAATGCTGCAAGCATTCACATCTTTGAAATCCTACGTATTTGGTGTGAAAGCTGGTAGCATTCACAGCTTTGAAATCCTACATATTTAATTGGTGTGAATGCTGTAGCATTCACAGCTTTGAAATCCTACATATTTATTTTTGGTGTGAATGCTCCTAGCATTCACAGCTTTGAAATCCTACATATTTAATCGGTTCCAACATGCTTGCATGTGGCAGGGAGCTGCAGATGAAACAAGCCATCTGCATAGCTCATGCCATCAACCTGATGGTAAAGAAATCCTTGGATGACACCCCTGGACTTGAGCAGCTGTGTACAAGTGCCAGAAGAATTGTAACACTCTTTTGGTCTAGTACCACTGCTAAGGTATTATGGCTTGTGCTGCATATTCTTTGTTTTTAACATCACTTCTCTTTACTATATCATTGGTGTGAATGCTGGTAGCATTCACAGCTTTGAAATCCTACATATTTGGTGTGAATGCTGCAAGCATTCACATCTTTGAAATCCTATAAATGTATTGGTGTGAATGCTGCAAGCATTCACATCTTTGAAATCCTATACATTTATTGGTGTGAATGCTGCAAGCATTCACATCTTTGAAATCCTACATATTTAATTGGTGTGAATGCTGCTAGCATTCACAGCTTTGAAATCCTACATATTTATTTTTGGTGTGAATGCTGCTAGCATTCACAGCTTTGAAATCCTACATATTTGGTGTGAATGCTGCTAGCATTCACAGCTTTGAAATCCTACATATTTATTTATTGGTGTGAATGCTGCTAGCATTCACAGCTTTGAAATCCTACATATTTATTTTTGGTGTGAATGCTGCAAACATTCACATCTTTGAAATCCTACGTATTTGGTGTGAATGCTGCTAGCATTCACAGCTTTGAAATTCTACATATTTATTTTTATTGGTGTGAATGCTGTAGCATTCACAGCTTTGAAATCCTACATATTTAATTGGTGTGAATGCTGCAAGCATTCACATCTTTGAAATCCTACGAATTGAATTGGTGTGAATGCTGTAGCATTCACAGCTTTGAAATCCTACATATTTATTTTTGGTGTGAATGCTGCAAACATTCACATCTTTGAAATCCTACGTATTTGGTGTGAATGCTGCTAGCATTCACAGCTTTGAAATCCTACATATTTATTTGTATTGGTGTGAATGCTGTAGCATTCACAGCTTTGAAATCCTACATATTTATTGGTGTGAATGCTGTAGCATTCACAGCTTTGAAATCCTACATATTTATTGGTGTGAATGCTGCAAGCATTCACAGCTTTGAAATCCTACATATTTAATTGGTGTGAATGCTGCTAGCATTCACAGCTTTGAAATCCTACATATTTATTGGTGTGAATGCTGCTAGCATTCACAGCTTTGAAATCCTACATATTTGGTGTGAATGCTGCAAGCATTCACAGCCTTGTAAATCCTACATATTTATTGGTGTGAATGCTGCTAGCATTCACAGCTTTGAAATCCTACATATTTGGTGTGAATGCTGCTAGCATTCACAGCTTTGAAATCCTACGTATTTGGTGTGAATGCTGTAGCATTCACAGCTTTGAAATCCTACATATTTATTGGTGTGAATGCTGCTAGCATTCACAGCTTTGAAATCCTATACATTTATGGTTTCAGGATTTCAAAGATGTCAATGCTTGCAGCATTCACACCTTTGAAATCCTATACATTTATTGGTGTGAATGCCGTAGCATTCACAGCTTTAAAATCCTACATATTTAATTGGTGTGAATGCTGCAAGCATTCACATCTTTGAAATCCTACGTATTTGGTGTGAAGGCTGGTAGCATTCACAGCTTTGAAATCCTACATATTTAATTGGTGTGAATGCTGTAGCATTCACAGCTTTGAAATCCTACATATTTATTTTTGGTGTGAATGCTGCTAGCATTCACAGCTTTGAAATCCTACATATTTAATTGGTGTGAATGCTGCTAGCATTCACAGCTTTGAAATCCTATACATTTATTTTTATAATTATTCCGCCGTTATTGGTGTGAATGCTGCTAGCATTCACAGCTTTGAAATCCTACATATTTAATCGGTTCCAACATGCTTGCATGTGGCAGGGAGCTGCAGATGAAACAAGCCATCTGCATAGCTCATGCCATCAACCTGATGGTAAAGAAATCCTTGGATGACACCCCTGGACTTGAGCAGCTGTGTACAAGTGCCAGAAGAATTGTAACACTCTTTTGGTCTAGTACCACTGCTAAGGTATTATGGCTTGTGCTGCATATTCTTTGTTTTTAACATCACTTCTCTTTACTATATCATTGGTGTGAATGCTGGTAGCATTCACAGCTTTGAAATCCTACATATTTGGTGTGAATGCTGCAAGCATTCACATCTTTGAAATCCTATAAATTTATTGGTGTGAATGCTGCAAGCATTCACATCTTTGAAATCCTATACATTTATTGGTGTGAATGCTGCAAGCATTCACATCTTTGAAATCCTACATATTTAATTGGTGTGAATGCTGCTAGCATTCACAGCTTTGAAATCCTACATATTTATTTTTGGTGTGAATGCTGCTAGCATTCACAGCTTTGAAATCCTACATATTTGGTGTGAATGCTGCTAGCATTCACAGCTTTGAAATCCTACATATTTATTTATTGGTGTGAATGCTGCTAGCATTCACAGCTTTGAAATCCTACATATTTATTTTTGGTGTGAATGCTGCAAACATTCACATCTTTGAAATCCTACGTATTTGGTGTGAATGCTGCTAGCATTCACAGCTTTGAAATTCTACATATTTATTTTTATTGGTGTGAATGCTGTAGCATTCACAGCTTTGAAATCCTACATATTTAATTGGTGTGAATGCTGCAAGCATTCACATCTTTGAAATCCTACGAATTGAATTGGTGTGAATGCTGTAGCATTCACAGCTTTGAAATCCTACATATTTATTTTTGGTGTGAATGCTGCAAACATTCACATCTTTGAAATCCTACGTATTTGGTGTGAATGCTGCTAGCATTCACAGCTTTGAAATCCTACATATTTATTTGTATTGGTGTGAATGCTGTAGCATTCACAGCTTTGAAATCCTACATATTTAATTGGTGTGAATGCTGCAAGCATTCACATCTTTGAAATCCTACGAATTGAATTGGTGTGAATGCTGTAGCATTCACAGCTTTGAAATCCTACATATTTATTGGTGTGAATGCTGTAGCATTCACAGCTTTGAAATCCTACATATTTATTGGTGTGAATGCTGCAAGCATTCACAGCTTTGAAATCCTACATATTTAATTGGTGTGAATGCTGCTAGCATTCACAGCTTTGAAATCCTACATATTTATTGGTGTGAATGCTGCTAGCATTCACAGCTTTGAAATCCTACATATTTGGTGTGAATGCTGCAAGCATTCACAGCCTTGTAAATCCTACATATTTATTGGTGTGAATGCTGCTAGCATTCACAGCTTTGAAATCCTACATATTTGGTGTGAATGCTGCTAGCATTCACAGCTTTGAAATCCTACGTATTTGGTGTGAATGCTGTAGCATTCACAGCTTTGAAATCCTACATATTTATTGGTGTGAATGCTGCTAGCATTCACAGCTTTGAAATCCTATACATTTATGGTTTCAGGATTTCAAAGATGTCAATGCTTGCAGCATTCACACCTTTGAAATCCTATAAATGTATTGGTGTGAATGCCGTAGCATTCACAGCTTTAAAATCCTACATATTTAATTGGTGTGAATGCTGCAAGCATTCACATCTTTGAAATCCTACGTATTTGGTGTGAAGGCTGGTAGCATTCACAGCTTTGAAATCCTACATATTTAATTGGTGTGAATGCTGTAGCATTCACAGCTTTGAAATCCTACATATTTATTTTTGGTGTGAATGCTGCTAGCATTCACAGCTTTGAAATCCTACATATTTAATTGGTGTGAATGCTGCTAGCATTCACAGCTTTGAAATCCTATACATTTATTTTTATAATTATTCCGCCGTTATTGGTGTGAATGCTGCTAGCATTCACAGCTTTGAAATCCTACATATTTAATCGGTTCCAACATGCTTGCATGTGGCAGGGAGCTGCAGATGAAACAAGCCATCTGCATAGCTCATGCCATCAACCTGATGGTAAAGAAATCCTTGGATGACACCCCTGGACTTGAGCAGCTGTGTACAAGTGCCAGAAGAATTGTAACACTCTTTTGGTCTAGTACCACTGCTAAGGTATTATGGCTTGTGCTGCATATTCTTTGTTTTTAACATCACTTCTCTTTACTATATCATTGGTGTGAATGCTGGTAGCATTCACAGCTTTGAAATCCTACATATTTGGTGTGAATGCTGCAAGCATTCACATCTTTGAAATCCTATAAATTTATTGGTGTGAATGCTGCAAGCATTCACATCTTTGAAATCCTATACATTTATTGGTGTGAATGCTGCAAGCATTCACATCTTTGAAATCCTACATATTTAATTGGTGTGAATGCTGCTAGCATTCACAGCTTTGAAATCCTACATATTTATTTTTGGTGTGAATGCTGCTAGCATTCACAGCTTTGAAATCCTACATATTTGGTGTGAATGCTGCTAGCATTCACAGCTTTGAAATCATACATATTTATTTATTGGTGTGAATGCTGCTAGCATTCACAGCTTTGAAATCCTACATATTTATTTTTGGTGTGAATGCTGCAAACATTCACATCTTTGAAATCCTACGTATTTGGTGTGAATGCTGCTAGCATTCACAGCTTTGAAATCCTACATATTTATTTTTATTGGTGTGAATGCTGTAGCATTCACAGCTTTGAAATCCTACATGTTTAATTGGTGTGAATGCTGCAAGCATTCACATCTTTGAAATCCTACGAATTGAATTGGTGTGAATGCTGTAGCATTCACAGCTTTGAAATCCTACATATTTATTTTTGGTGTGAATGCTGCAAACATTCACATCTTTGAAATCCTACGTATTTGGTGTGAATGCTGCTAGCATTCACAGCTTTGAAATCCTACATATTTATTTTTATTGGTGTGAATGCTGTAGCATTCACAGCTTTGAAATCCTACATATTTAATTGGTGTGAATGCTGCAAGCATTCACATCTTTGAAATCCTACGAATTGAATTGGTGTGAATGCTGGTAGCATTCACAGCTTTGAAATCCTACATATTTATTGGTGTGAATGCTGTAGCATTCACAGCTTTGAAATCCTACATATTTATTGGTGTGAATGCTGCAAGCATTCACAGCTTTGAAATCCTACACATTTAATTGGTGTGAATGCTGCTAGCATTCACAGCTTTGAAATCCTACATATTTATTGGTGTGAATGCTGCTAGCATTCACAGCTTTGAAATCCTACATATTTGGTGTGAATGCTGCAAGCATTCACAGCCTTGTAAATCCTACATGTTTATTGGTGTGAATGCTGCTAGCATTCACAGCTTTGAAATCCTACATATTTGGTGTGAATGCTGCTAGCATTCACAGCTTTGAAATCCTACGTATTTGGTGTGAATGCTGTAGCATCCACAGCTTTGAAATCCTACATATTTATTGGTGTGAATGCTGCTAGCATTCACAGCTTTGAAATCCTATACATTTATGGTTTCAGGATTTCAAAGATGTGAATGCTTGCAGCATTCACACCTTTGAAATCCTATAAATTTATTGGTGTGAATGCCGTAGCATTCACAGCTTTAAAATCCTACATATTTAATTGGTGTGAATGCTGCAAGCATTCACATCTTTGAAATCCTACGTATTTGGTGTGAAAGCTGGTAGCATTCACAGCTTTGAAATCCTACATATTTAATTGGTGTGAATGCTGTAGCATTCACAGCTTTGAAATCCTACATATTTATTTTTGGTGTGAATGCTCCTAGCATTCACAGCTTTGAAATCCTACATATTTAATCGGTTCCAACATGCTTGCATGTGGCAGGGAGCTGCAGATGAAACAAGCCATCTGCATAGCTCATGCCATCAACCTGATGGTAAAGAAATCCTTGGATGACACCCCTGGACTTGAGCAGCTGTGTACAAGTGCCAGAAGAATTGTAACACTCTTTTGGTCTAGTACCACTGCTAAGGTATTATGGCTTGTGCTGCATATTCTTTGTTTTTAACATCACTTCTCTTTACTATATCATTGGTGTGAATGCTGGTAGCATTCACAGCTTTGAAATCCTACATATTTGGTGTGAATGCTGCAAGCATTCACATCTTTGAAATCCTATAAATGTATTGGTGTGAATGCTGCAAGCATTCACATCTTTGAAATCCTATACATTTATTGGTGTGAATGCTGCAAGCATTCACATCTTTGAAATCCTACGTATTTGGTGTGAATGCTGCTAGCATTCACAGCTTTGAAATCCTACATATTTATTTTTATTGGTGTGAATGCTGTAGCATTCACAGCTTTGAAATCCTACATATTTAATTGGTGTGAATGCTGCAAGCATTCACATCTTTGAAATCCTACGAATTGAATTGGTGTGAATGCTGTAGCATTCACAGCTTTGAAATCCTACATATTTATTTTTGGTGTGAATGCTGCAAACATTCACATCTTTGAAATCCTACGTATTTGGTGTGAATGCTGCTAGCATTCACAGCTTTGAAATCCTACATATTTATTTGTATTGGTGTGAATGCTGTAGCATTCACAGCTTTGAAATCCTACATATTTAATTGGTGTGAATGCTGCAAGCATTCACTTCTTTGAAATCCTACGAATTGAATTGGTGTGAATGCTGGTAGCATTCACAGCTTTGAAATCCTACATATTTATTGGTGTGAATGCTGTAGCATTCACAGCTTTGAAATCCTACATATTTATTGGTGTGAATGCTGCAAGCATTCACAGCTTTGAAATCCTACACATTTAATTGGTGTGAATGCTGCTAGCATTCACAGCTTTGAAATCCTACATATTTATTGGTGTGAATGCTGCTAGCATTCACAGCTTTGAAATCCTACATATTTGGTGTGAATGCTGCAAGCATTCACAGCCTTGTAAATCCTACATGTTTATTGGTGTGAATGCTGCTAGCATTCACAGCTTTGAAATCCTACATATTTGGTGTGAATGCTGCTAGCATTCACAGCTTTGAAATCCTACGTATTTGGTGTGAATGCTGTAGCATCCACAGCTTTGAAATCCTACATATTTATTGGTGTGAATGCTGCTAGCATTCACAGCTTTGAAATCCTATACATTTATGGTTTCAGGATTTCAAAGATGTGAATGCTTGCAGCATTCACACCTTTGAAATCCTATACATTTATTGGTGTGAATGCCGTAGCATTCACAGCTTTAAAATCCTACATATTTAATTGGTGTGAATGCTGCAAGCATTCACATCTTTGAAATCCTACGTATTTGGTGTGAAAGCTGGTAGCATTCACAGCTTTGAAATCCTACATATTTAATTGGTGTGAATGCTGTAGCATTCACAGCTTTGAAATCCTACATATTTATTTTTGGTGTGAATGCTCCTAGCATTCACAGCTTTGAAATCCTACATATTGAATCGGTTCCAACATGCTTGCATGTGGCAGGGAGCTGCAGATGAAACAAGCCATCTGCATAGCTCATGCCATCAACCTGATGGTAAAGAAATCCTTGGATGACACCCCTGGACTTGAGCAGCTGTGTACAAGTGCCAGAAGAATTGTAACACTCTTTTGGTCTAGTACCACTGCTAAGGTATTATGGCTTGTGCTGCATATTATTTGTTTTTAACATCACTTCTCTTTACTATATCATTGGTGTGAATGCTGGTAGCATTCACAGCTTTGAAATCCTACATATTTGGTGTGAATGCTGCAAGCATTCACATCTTTGAAATCCTATAAATGTATTGGTGTGAATGCTGCTAGCATTCACAGCTTTGAAATCCTACATATTTGGTGTGAATGCTGCTAGCATTCACAGCTTTGAAATCCTACATATTTATTTATTGGTGTGAATGCTGCTAGCATTCACAGCTTTGAAATCCTACATATTTATTTTTGGTGTGAATGCTGCAAACATTCACATCTTTGAAATCCTACGTATTTGGTGTGAATGCTGCTAGCATTCACAGCTTTGAAATCCTACATATTTATTTTTATTGGTGTGAATGCTGTAGCATTCACAGCTTTGAAATCCTACATATTTAATTGGTGTGAATGCTGCAAGCATTCACATCTTTGAAATCCTACGAATTGAATTGTTGTGAATGCTGTAGCATTCACAGCTTTGAAATCCTACATATTTATTTTTGGTGTGAATGCTGCAAACATTCACATCTTTGAAATCCTACGTATTTGGTGTGAATGCTGCTAACATTCACAGCTTTGAAATCCTACATATTTATTGGTGTGAATGCTGCAAGCATTCACAGCTTTGAAATCCTACATATTTAATTGGTGTGAATGCTGCTAGCATTCACAGCTTTGAAATCCTGCATATTTATTGGTGTGAATGCTGCTAGCATTCACAGCTTTGAAATCCTACATATTTGGTGTGAATGCTGCTAGCATTCACAGCTTTGAAATCCTACGTATTTGGTGTGAATGCTGTAGCATTCACAGCTTTGAAATCCTACATATTTATTTTTGGTGTGAATGCTGCAAACATTCACATCTTTGAAATCCTACGTATTTGGTGTGAATGCTGCTAGCATTCACAGCTTTGAAATCCTACATATTTATTTATTGGTGTGAATGCTGCTAGCATTCACAGCTTTGAAATCCTACATATTTATTTTTGGTGTGAATGCTGCAAACATTCACATCTTTGAAATCCTACGTATTTGGTGTGAATGCTGCTAGCATTCACAGCTTTGAAATCCTACATATTTATTTTTATTGGTGTGAATGCTGTAGCATTCACAGCTTTGAAATCCTACATATTTAATTGGTGTGAATGCTGCAAGCATTCACATCTTTGAAATCCTACGAATTGAATTGGTGTGAATGCTGTAGCATTCACAGCTTTGAAATCCTACATATTTATTGGTGTGAATGCTGTAGCATTCACAGCTTTGAAATCCTACATATTTATTGGTGTGAATGCTGCAAGCATTCACAGCTTTGAAATCCTACATATTTAATTGGTGCGAATGCTGCTAGCATTCACAGCTTTGAAATCCTACATATTTATTGGTGTGAATGCTGCTAGCATTCACAGCTTTGAAATCCTACATATTTGGTGTGAATGCTGCAAGCATTCACAGCCTTGTAAATCCTACATGTTTATTGGTGTGAATGCTGCTAGCATTCACAGCTTTGAAATCCTACATATTTGGTGTGAATGCTGCTAGCATTCACAGCTTTGAAATCCTACGTATTTGGTGTGAATGCTGTAGCATCCACAGCTTTGAAATCCTACATATTTATTGGTGTGAATGCTGCTAGCATTCACAGCTTTGAAATCCTATACATTTATGGTTTCAGGATTTCAAAGATGTGAATGCTTGCAGCATTCACACCTTTGAAATCCTATAAATGTATTGGTGTGAATGCCGTAGCATCCACAGCTTTGAAATCCTACATATTTATTGGTGTGAATGCTGCAAGCATTCACATCTTTGAAATCCTACGTATTTGGTGTGAAGGCTGGTAGCATTCACAGCTTTGAAATCCTACATATTTAATTGGTGTGAATGCTGTAGCATTCACAGCTTTGAAATCCTACATATTTATTTTTGGTGTGAATGCTGCTAGCATTCACAGCTTTGAAATCCTACATATTTAATTGGTGTGAATGCTGCTAGCATTCACAGCTTTGAAATCCTATACATTTATTTTTATAATTATTCCGCCGTTATTGGTGTGAATGCTGCTAGCATTCACAGCTTTGAAATCCTACATATTTAATCGGTTCCAACATGCTTGCATGTGGCAGGGTGCTGCAGATGAAACAAGCCATCTGCATAGCTCATGCCATCAACCTGATGGTAAAGAAATCCTTGGATGACACCCCTGGACTTGAGCAGCTGTGTACAAGTGCCAGAAGAATTGTAACACTCTTTTGGTCTAGTACCACTGCTAAGGTATTATGGCTTGTGCTGCATATTCTTTGTTTTTAACATCACTTCTCTTTACTATATCATTGGTGTGAATGCTGGTAGCATTCACAGCTTTGAAATCCTACATATTTGGTGTGAATGCTGCAAGCATTCACATCTTTGAAATCCTATAAATGTATTGGTGTGAATGCTGCAAGCTTTCACATCTTTGAAATCCTATACATTTATTGGTGTGAATGCTGCAAGCATTCACATCTTTGAAATCCTACGTATTTGGTGTGAATGCTGCTAGCATTCACAGCTTTGAAATCCTACATATTTATTTTTATTGGTGTGAATGCTGTAGCATTCACAGCTTTGAAATCCTACATATTTAATTGGTGTGAATGCTGCAAGCATTCACATCTTTGAAATCCTACGAATTGAATTGGTGTGAATGCTGTAGCATTCACAGCTTTGAAATCCTACATATTTATTTTTGGTGTGAATGCTGCAAACATTCACATCTTTGAAATCCTACGTATTTGGTGTGAATGCTGCTAGCATTCACAGCTTTGAAATCCTACATATTTATTTGTATTGGTGTGAATGCTGTAGCATTCACAGCTTTGAAATCCTACATATTTAATTGGTGTGAATGCTGCAAGCATTCACTTCTTTGAAATCCTACGAATTGAATTGGTGTGAATGCTGGTAGCATTCACAGCTTTGAAATCCTACATATTTATTGGTGTGAATGCTGTAGCATTCACAGCTTTGAAATCCTACATATTTATTGGTGTGAATGCTGCAAGCATTCACAGCTTTGAAATCCTACACATTTAATTGGTGTGAATGCTGCTAGCATTCACAGCTTTGAAATCCTACATATTTATTGGTGTGAATGCTGCTAGCATTCACAGCTTTGAAATCCTACATATTTGGTGTGAATGCTGCAAGCATTCACAGCCTTGTAAATCCTACATGTTTATTGGTGTGAATGCTGCTAGCATTCACAGCTTTGAAATCCTACATATTTGGTGTGAATGCTGCTAGCATTCACAGCTTTGAAATCCTACGTATTTGGTGTGAATGCTGTAGCATCCACAGCTTTGAAATCCTACATATTTATTGGTGTGAATGCTGCTAGCATTCACAGCTTTGAAATCCTATACATTTATGGTTTCAGGATTTCAAAGATGTGAATGCTTGCAGCATTCACACCTTTGAAATCCTATACATTTATTGGTGTGAATGCCGTAGCATTCACAGCTTTAAAATCCTACATATTTAATTGGTGTGAATGCTGCAAGCATTCACATCTTTGAAATCCTACGTATTTGGTGTGAAAGCTGGTAGCATTCACAGCTTTGAAATCCTACATATTTAATTGGTGTGAATGCTGTAGCATTCACTGCTTTGAAATCCTACATATTTATTTTTGGTGTGAATGCTCCTAGCATTCACAGCTTTGAAATCCTACATATTGAATCGGTTCCAACATGCTTGCATGTGGCAGGGAGCTGCAGATGAAACAAGCCATCTGCATAGCTCATGCCATCAACCTGATGGTAAAGAAATCCTTGGATGACACCCCTGGACTTGAGCAGCTGTGTACAAGTGCCAGAAGAATTGTAACACTCTTTTGGTCTAGTACCACTGCTAAGGTATTATGGCTTGTGCTGCATATTCTTTGTTTTTAACATCACTTCTCTTTACTATATCATTGGTGTGAATGCTGGTAGCATTCACAGCTTTGAAATCCTACATATTTGGTGTGAATGCTGCAAGCATTCACATCTTTGAAATCCTATAAATGTATTGGTGTGAATGCTGCTAGCATTCACAGCTTTGAAATCCTACATATTTGGTGTGAATGCTGCTAGCATTCACAGCTTTGAAATCCTACATATTTATTTATTGGTGTGAATGCTGCTAGCATTCACAGCTTTGAAATCCTACATATTTATTTTTGGTGTGAATGCTGCAAACATTCACATCTTTGAAATCCTACGTATTTGGTGTGAATGCTGCTAGCATTCACAGCTTTGAAATCCTACATATTTATTTTTATTGGTGTGAATGCTGTAGCATTCACAGCTTTGAAATCCTACATATTTAATTGGTGTGAATGCTGCAAGCATTCACATCTTTGAAATCCTACGAATTGAATTGTTGTGAATGCTGTAGCATTCACAGCTTTGAAATCCTACATATTTATTTTTGGTGTGAATGCTGCAAACATTCACATCTTTGAAATCCTACGTATTTGGTGTGAATGCTGCTAACATTCACAGCTTTGAAATCCTACATATTTATTGGTGTGAATGCTGCAAGCATTCACAGCTTTGAAATCCTACATATTTAATTGGTGTGAATGCTGCTAGCATTCACAGCTTTGAAATCCTACATATTTATTGGTGTGAATGCTGCTAGCATTCACAGCTTTGAAATCCTACATATTTGGTGTGAATGCTGCAAGCATTCACAGCTTTGAAATCCTACATATTTAATTGGTGTGAATGCTGCTAGCATTCACAGCTTTGAAATCCTACATATTTATTTTTGGTGTGAATGCTGCTAGCATTCACAGCTTTGAAATCCTACATGTTTGGTGTGAATGCTGCTAGCATTCACAGCTTTGAAATCATACATATTTATTTATTGGTGTGAATGCTGCTAGCATTCACAGCTTTGAAATCCTACATATTTATTTTTGGTGTGAATGCTGCAAACATTCACATCTTTGAAATCCTACGTATTTGGTGTGAATGCTGCTAGCATTCACAGCTTTGAAATCCTACGTATTTATTTTTATTGGTGTGAATGCTGTAGCATTCACAGCTTTGAAATCCTACATATTTAATTGGTGTGAATGCTGCAAGCATTCACATCTTTGAAATCCTACGAATTGAATTGGTGTGAATGCTGTAGCATTCACAGCTTTGAAATCCTACATATTTATTTTTGGTGTGAATGCTGCAAACATTCACATCTTTGAAATCCTACGTATTTGGTGTGAATGCTGCTAGCATTCACAGCTTTGAAATCCTACATATTTATTTTTATTGGTGTGAATGCTGTAGCATTCACAGCTTTGAAATCCTACATATTTAATTGGTGTGAATGCTGCAAGCATTCACATCTTTGAAATCCTACGAATTGAATTGGTGTGAATGCTGGTAGCATTCACAGCTTTGAAATCCTACATATTTATTGGTGTGAATGCTGTAGCATTCACAGCTTTGAAATCCTACATATTTATTGGTGTGAATGCTGCAAGCATTCACAGCTTTGAAATCCTACACATTTAATTGGTGTGAATGCTGCTAGCATTCACAGCTTTGAAATCCTACATATTTATTGGTGTGAATGCTGCTAGCATTCACAGCTTTGAAATCCTACATATTTGGTGTGAATGCTGCAAGCATTCACAGCCTTGTAAATCCTACATGTTTATTGGTGTGAATGCTGCTAGCATTCACAGCTTTGAAATCCTACATATTTGGTGTGAATGCTGCTAGCATTCACAGCTTTGAAATCCTACGTATTTGGTGTGAATGCTGTAGCATCCACAGCTTTGAAATCCTACATATTTATTGGTGTGAATGCTGCTAGCATTCACAGCTTTGAAATCCTATACATTTATGGTTTAGGGATTTCAAAGATGTGAATGCTTGCAGCATTCACACCTTTGAAATCCTATAAATTTATTGGTGTGAATGCCGTAGCATTCACAGCTTTAAAATCCTACATATTTAATTGGTGTGAATGCTGCAAGCATTCACATCTTTGAAATCCTACGTATTTGGTGTGAAAGCTGGTAGCATTCACAGCTTTGAAATCCTACATATTTAATTGGTGTGAATGCTGTAGCATTCACAGCTTTGAAATCCTACATATTTATTTTTGGTGTGAATGCTCCTAGCATTCACAGCTTTGAAATCCTACATATTTGATCGGTTCCAACATGCTTGCATGTGGCAGGGAGCTGCAGATGAAACAAGCCATCTGCATAGCTCATGCCATCAACCTGATGGTAAAGAAATCCTTGGATGACACCCCTGGACTTGAGCAGCTGTGTACAAGTGCCAGAAGAATTGTAACACTCTTTTGGTCTAGTACCACTGCTAAGGTATTATGGCTTGTGCTGCATATTCTTTGTTTTTAACATCACTTCTCTTTACTATATCATTGGTGTGAATGCTGGTAGCATTCACAGCTTTGAAATCCTACATATTTGGTGTGAATGCTGCAAGCATTCACATCTTTGAAATCCTATAAATGTATTGGTGTGAATGCTGCTAGCATTCACAGCTTTGAAATCCTACATATTTATTTTTGGTGTGAATGCTGCTAGCATTCACAGCTTTGAAATCCTACATATTTGGTGTGAATGCTGCTAGCATTCACAGCTTTGAAATCCTACATATTTATTTATTGGTGTGAATGCTGCTAGCATTCACAGCTTTGAAATCCTACATATTTATTTTTGGTGTGAATGCTGCAAACATTCACATCTTTGAAATCCTACGTATTTGGTGTGAATGCTGCTAGCATTCACAGCTTTGAAATTCTACATATTTATTTTTATTGGTGTGAATGCTGTAGCATTCACAGCTTTGAAATCCTACATATTTAATTGGTGTGAATGCTGCAAGCATTCACATCTTTGAAATCCTACGAATTGAATTGGTGTGAATGCTGTAGCATTCACAGCTTTGAAATCCTACATATTTATTTTTGGTGTGAATGCTGCAAACATTCACATCTTTGAAATCCTACGTATTTGGTGTGAATGCTGCTAGCATTCACAGCTTTGAAATCCTACATATTTATTTGTATTGGTGTGAATGCTGTAGCATTCACAGCTTTGAAATCCTACATATTTAATTGGTGTGAATGCTGCTAGCATTCACAGCTTTGAAATCCTACATATTTATTTTTGGTGTGAATGCTGCTAGCATTCACAGCTTTGAAATCCTACATATTTGGTGTGAATGCTGCTAGCATTCACAGCTTTGAAATCCTACATATTTATTTATTGGTGTGAATGCTGCTAGCATTCACAGCTTTGAAATCCTACATATTTATTTTTGGTGTGAATGCTGCAAACATTCACATCTTTGAAATCCTACGTATTTGGTGTGAATGCTGCTAGCATTCACAGCTTTGAAATTCTACATATTTATTTTTATTGGTGTGAATGCTGTAGCATTCACAGCTTTGAAATCCTACATATTTAATTGGTGTGAATGCTGCAAGCATTCACATCTTTGAAATCCTACGAATTGAATTGGTGTGAATGCTGTAGCATTCACAGCTTTGAAATCCTACATATTTATTTTTGGTGTGAATGCTGCAAACATTCACATCTTTGAAATCCTACGTATTTGGTGTGAATGCTGCTAGCATTCACAGCTTTGAAATCCTACATATTTATTTGTATTGGTGTGAATGCTGTAGCATTCACAGCTTTGAAATCCTACATATTTAATTGGTGTGAATGCTGCAAGCATTCACATCTTTGAAATCCTACGAATTGAATTGGTGTGAATGCTGTAGCATTCACAGCTTTGAAATCCTACATATTTATTGGTGTGAATGCTGTAGCATTCACAGCTTTGAAATCCTACATATTTATTGGTGTGAATGCTGCAAGCATTCACAGCTTTGAAATCCTACATATTTAATTGGTGTGAATGCTGCTAGCATTCACAGCTTTGAAATCCTACATATTTATTGGTGTGAATGCTGCTAGCATTCACAGCTTTGAAATCCTACATATTTGGTGTGAATGCTGCAAGCATTCACAGCCTTGTAAATCCTACATATTTATTGGTGTGAATGCTGCTAGCATTCACAGCTTTGAAATCCTACATATTTGGTGTGAATGCTGCTAGCATTCACAGCTTTGAAATCCTACGTATTTGGTGTGAATGCTGTAGCATTCACAGCTTTGAAATCCTACATATTTATTGGTGTGAATGCTGCTAGCATTCACAGCTTTGAAATCCTATACATTTATGGTTTCAGGATTTCAAAGATGTCAATGCTTGCAGCATTCACACCTTTGAAATCCTACATATTTATTGGTGTGAATGCTGTAGCATTCACAGCTTTGAAATCCTACATATTTATTGGTGTGAATGCTGTAGCATTCACAGCTTTGAAATCCTACATATTTAATTGGTGTGAATGCTGCTAGCATTCACAGCTTTGAAATCCTACATATTTATTTTTGGTGTGAATGCTGCTAGCATTCACAGCTTTGAAATCCTACATATTTGGTGTGAATGCTGCTAGCATTCACAGCTTTGAAATCCTACATATTTATTTATTGGTGTGAATGCTGTAGCATTCACAGCTTTGAAATCCTACATATTTAATTGGTGTGAATGCTGCAAGCATTCACATCTTTGAAATCCTACGTATTTGGTGTGAATGCTGCTAGCATTCACAGCTTTGAAATCCTACATATTTATTTTTATTGGTGTGAATGCTGTAGCATTCACAGCTTTGAAATCCTACATATTTAATTGGTGTGAATGCTGCAAGCATTCACATCTTTGAAATCCTACGAATTGAATTGGCGTGAATGCTGTAGCATTCACAGCTTTGAAATCCTACATATTTATTTTTGGTGTGAATGCTGCAAACATTCACATCTTTGAAATCCTACGTATTTGGTGTGAATGCTGCTAGCATTCACAGCTTTGAAATCCTACATATTTATTTTTATTGGTGTGAATGCTGTAGCATTCACAGCTTTGAAATCCTACATATTTAATTGGTGTGAATGCTGCAAGCATTCACATCTTTGAAATCCTACGAATTGAATTGGTGTGAATGCTGGTAGCATTCACAGCTTTGAAATCCTACATATTTATTGGTGTGAATGCTGTAGCATTCACAGCTTTGAAATCCTACATATTTATTGGTGTGAATGCTGCAAGCATTCACAGCTTTGAAATCCTACATATTTAATTGGTGTGAATGCTGCTAGCATTCACAGCTTTGAAATCCTACATATTTATTGGTGTGAATGCTGCTAGCATTCACAGCTTTGAAATCCTACATATTTGGTGTGAATGCTGCTAGCATTCACAGCTTTGAAATCCTACGTATTTGGTGTGAATGCTGTAGCATCCACAGCTTTGAAATCCTACATATTTATTTTTGGTGTGAATGCTGCAAACATTCACATCTTTGAAATCCTACGTATTTGGTGTGAATGCTGCTAGCATTCACAGCTTTGAAATCCTACATATTTATTTGTATTGGTGTGAATGCTGTAGCATTCACAGCTTTGAAATCCTACATATTTAATTGGTGTGAATGCTGCAAGCATTCACATCTTTGAAATCCTACGAATTGAATTGGTGTGAATGCTGTAGCATTCACAGCTTTGAAATCCTACATATTTATTTTTGGTGTGAATGCTGCAAACATTCACATCTTTGAAATCCTACGTATTTGGTGTGAATGCTGCTAGCATTCACAGCTTTGAAATCCTACATATTTATTTATTGGTGTGAATGCTGCTAGCATTCACAGCATTGAAATCCTACATATTTATTTTTGGTGTGAATGCTGCAAACATTCACATCTTTGAAATCCTACGTATTTGGTGTGAATGCTGCTAGCATTCACAGCTTTGAAATCCTACGTATTTATTTTTATTGGTGTGAATGCTGTAGCATTCACAGCTTTGAAATCCTACATATTTAATTGGTGTGAATGCTGCAAGCATTCACATCTTTGAAATCCTACGAATTGAATTGGTGTGAATGCTGTAGCATTCACAGCTTTGAAATCCTACATATTTATTGGTGTGAATGCTGTAGCATTCACAGCTTTGAAATCCTACATATTTATTGGTGTGAATGCTGCAAGCATTCACAGCTTTGAAATCCTACATATTTAATTGGTGCGAATGCTGCTAGCATTCACAGCTTTGAAATCCTACATATTTATTGGTGTGAATGCTGCTAGCATTCACAGCTTTGAAATCCTACATATTTGGTGTGAATGCTGCAAGCATTCACAGCCTTGTAAATCCTACATGTTTATTGGTGTGAATGCTGCTAGCATTCACAGCTTTGAAATCCTACATATTTGGTGTGAATGCTGCTAGCATTCACAGCTTTGAAATCCTACGTATTTGGTGTGAATGCTGTAGCATCCACAGCTTTGAAATCCTACATATTTATTGGTGTGAATGCTGCTAGCATTCACAGCTTTGAAATCCTATACATTTATGGTTTCAGGATTTCAAAGATGTGAATGCTTGCAGCATTCACACCTTTGAAATCCTATAAATTTATTGGTGTGAATGCCGTAGCATTCACAGCTTTAAAATCCTACATATTTAATTGGTGTGAATGCTGCAAGCATTCACATCTTTGAAATCCTACGTATTTGGTGTGAAGGCTGGTAGCATTCACAGCTTTGAAATCCTACATATTTAATTGGTGTGAATGCTGTAGCATTCACAGCTTTGAAATCCTACATATTTATTTTTGGTGTGAATGCTGCTAGCATTCACAGCTTTGAAATCCTACATATTTAATTGGTGTGAATGCTGCTAGCATTCACAGCTTTGAAATCCTATACATTTATTTTTATAATTATTCCGCCGTTATTGGTGTGAATGCTGCTAGCATTCACAGCTTTGAAATCCTACATATTTAATCGGTTCCAACATGCTTGCATGTGGCAGGGAGCTGCAGATGAAACAAGCCATCTGCATAGCTCATGCCATCAACCTGATGGTAAAGAAATCCTTGGATGACACCCCTGGACTTGAGCAGCTGTGTACAAGTGCCAGAAGAATTGTAACACTCTTTTGGTCTAGTACCACTGCTAAGGTATTATGGCTTGTGCTGCATATTCTTTGTTTTTAACATCACTTCTCTTTACTATATCATTGGTGTGAATGCTGGTAGCATTCACAGCTTTGAAATCCTACATATTTGGTGTGAATGCTGCAAGCATTCACATCTTTGAAATCCTATAAATGTATTGGTGTGAATGCTGCAAGCATTCACATCTTTGAAATCCTATACATTTATTGGTGTGAATGCTGCAAGCATTCACATCTTTGAAATCCTACGTATTTGGTGTGAATGCTGCTAGCATTCACAGCTTTGAAATCCTACATATTTATTTTTATTGGTGTGAATGCTGTAGCATTCACAGCTTTGAAATCCTACATATTTATTTGGTGTGAATGCTGCAAGCATTCACATCTTTGAAATCCTACGAATTGAATTGGTGTGAATGCTGTAGCATTCACAGCTTTGAAATCCTACATATTTATTTTTGGTGTGAATGCTGCAAACATTCACATCTTTGAAATCCTACGTATTTGGTGTGAATGCTGCTAGCATTCACAGCTTTGAAATCCTACATATTTATTTGTATTGGTGTGAATGCTGTAGCATTCACAGCTTTGAAATCCTACATATTTAATTGGTGTGAATGCTGCAAGCATTCACTTCTTTGAAATCCTACGAATTGAATTGGTGTGAATGCTGGTAGCATTCACAGCTTTGAAATCCTACATATTTATTGGTGTGAATGCTGTAGCATTCACAGCTTTGAAATCCTACATATTTATTGGTGTGAATGCTGCAAGCATTCACAGCTTTGAAATCCTACACATTTAATTGGTGTGAATGCTGCTAGCATTCACAGCTTTGAAATCCTACATATTTGGTGTGAATGCTGCTAGCATTCACAGCTTTGAAATCCTACGTATTTGGTGTGAATGCTGTAGCATCCACAGCTTTGAAATCCTACATATTTATTGGTGTGAATGCTGCTAGCATTCACAGCTTTGAAATCCTATACATTTATGGTTTCAGGATTTCAAAGATGTGAATGCTTGCAGCATTCACACCTTTGAAATCCTATACATTTATTGGTGTGAATGCCGTAGCATTCACAGCTTTAAAATCCTACATATTTAATTGGTGTGAATGCTGCAAGCATTCACATCTTTGAAATCCTACGTATTTGGTGTGAAAGCTGGTAGCATTCACAGCTTTGAAATCCTACATATTTAATTGGTGTGAATGCTGTAGCATTCACAGCTTTGAAATCCTACATATTTATTTTTGGTGTGAATGCTCCTAGCATTCACAGCTTTGAAATCCTACATATTGAATCGGTTCCAACATGCTTGCATGTGGCAGGGAGCTGCAGATGAAACAAGCCATCTGCATAGCTCATGCCATCAACCTGATGGTAAAGAAATCCTTGGATGACACCCCTGGACTTGAGCAGCTGTGTACAAGTGCCAGAAGAATTGTAACACTCTTTTGGTCTAGTACCACTGCTAAGGTATTATGGCTTGTGCTGCATATTCTTTGTTTTTAACATCACTTCTCTTTACTATATCATTGGTGTGAATGCTGGTAGCATTCACAGCTTTGAAATCCTACATATTTGGTGTGAATGCTGCAAGCATTCACATCTTTGAAATCCTATAAATGTATTGGTGTGAATGCTGCTAGCATTCACAGCTTTGAAATCCTACATATTTGGTGTGAATGCTGCTAGCATTCACAGCTTTGAAATCCTACATATTTATTTATTGGTGTGAATGCTGCTAGCATTCACAGCTTTGAAATCCTACATATTTATTTTTGGTGTGAATGCTGCAAACATTCACATCTTTGAAATCCTACGTATTTGGTGTGAATGCTGCTAGCATTCACAGCTTTGAAATCCTACATATTTATTTTTATTGGTGTGAATGCTGTAGCATTCACAGCTTTGAAATCCTACATATTTAATTGGTGTGAATGCTGCAAGCATTCACATCTTTGAAATCCTACGAATTGAATTGTTGTGAATGCTGTAGCATTCACAGCTTTGAAATCCTACATATTTATTTTTGGTGTGAATGCTGCAAACATTCACATCTTTGAAATCCTACGTATTTGGTGTGAATGCTGCTAACATTCACAGCTTTGAAATCCTACATATTTATTGGTGTGAATGCTGCAAGCATTCACAGCTTTGAAATCCTACATATTTAATTGGTGTGAATGCTGCTAGCATTCACAGCTTTGAAATCCTACATATTTATTGGTGTGAATGCTGCTAGCATTCACAGCTTTGAAATCCTACATATTTGGTGTGAATGCTGCTAGCATTCACAGCTTTGAAATCCTACGTATTTGGTGTGAATGCTGTAGCATTCACAGCTTTGAAATCCTACATATTTATTTTTGGTGTGAATGCTGCAAACATTCACATCTTTGAAATCCTACGTATTTGGTGTGAATGCTGCTAGCATTCACAGCTTTGAAATCCTACATATTTATTTATTGGTGTGAATGCTGCTAGCATTCACAGCTTTGAAATCCTACATATTTATTTTTGGTGTGAATGCTGCAAACATTCACATCTTTGAAATCCTACGTATTTGGTGTGAATGCTGCTAGCATTCACAGCTTTGAAATCCTACATATTTATTTTTATTGGTGTGAATGCTGTAGCATTCACAGCTTTGAAATCCTACATATTTAATTGGTGTGAATGCTGCAAGCATTCACATCTTTGAAATCCTACGAATTGAATTGGTGTGAATGCTGTAGCATTCACAGCTTTGAAATCCTACATATTTATTGGTGTGAATGCTGTAGCATTCACAGCTTTGAAATCCTACATATTTATTGGTGTGAATGCTGCAAGCATTCACAGCTTTGAAATCCTACATATTTAATTGGTGTGAATGCTGCTAGCATTCACAGCTTTGAAATCCTACATATTTATTGGTGTGAATGCTGCTAGCATTCACAGCTTTGAAATCCTACATATTTGGTGTGAATGCTGCAAGCATTCACAGCCTTGTAAATCCTACATGTTTATTGGTGTGAATGCTGCTAGCATTCACAGCTTTGAAATCCTACATATTTGGTGTGAATGCTGCTAGCATTCACAGCTTTGAAATCCTACGTATTTGGTGTGAATGCTGTAGCATCCACAGCTTTGAAATCCTACATATTTATTGGTGTGAATGCTGCTAGCATTCACAGCTTTGAAATCCTATACATTTATGGTTTCAGGATTTCAAAGATGTGAATGCTTGCAGCATTCACACCTTTGAAATCCTATAAATGTATTGGTGTGAATGCCGTAGCATCCACAGCTTTGAAATCCTACATATTTATTGGTGTGAATGCTGCAAGCATTCACATCTTTGAAATCCTACGTATTTGGTGTGAAGGCTGGTAGCATTCACAGCTTTGAAATCCTACATATTTAATTGGTGTGAATGCTGTAGCATTCACAGCTTTGAAATCCTACATATTTATTTTTGGTGTGAATGCTGCTAGCATTCACAGCTTTGAAATCCTACATATTTAATTGGTGTGAATGCTGCTAGCATTCACAGCTTTGAAATCCTATACATTTATTTTTATAATTATTCCGCCGTTATTGGTGTGAATGCTGCTAGCATTCACAGCTTTGAAATCCTACATATTTAATCGGTTCCAACATGCTTGCATGTGGCAGGGAGCTGCAGATGAAACAAGCCATCTGCATAGCTCATGCCATCAACCTGATGGTAAAGAAATCCTTGGATGACACCCCTGGACTTGAGCAGCTGTGTACAAGTGCCAGAAGAATTGTAACACTCTTTTGGTCTAGTACCACTGCTAAGGTATTATGGCTTGTGCTGCATATTCTTTGTTTTTAACATCACTTCTCTTTACTATATCATTGGTGTGAATGCTGGTAGCATTCACAGCTTTGAAATCCTACATATTTGGTGTGAATGCTGCAAGCATTCACATCTTTGAAATCCTATAAATGTATTGGTGTGAATGCTGCAAGCTTTCACATCTTTGAAATCCTATACATTTATTGGTGTGAATGCTGCAAGCATTCACATCTTTGAAATCCTACGTATTTGGTGTGAATGCTGCTAGCATTCACAGCTTTGAAATCCTACATATTTATTTTTATTGGTGTGAATGCTGTAGCATTCACAGCTTTGAAATCCTACATATTTAATTGGTGTGAATGCTGCAAGCATTCACATCTTTGAAATCCTACGAATTGAATTGGTGTGAATGCTGTAGCATTCACAGCTTTGAAATCCTACATATTTATTTTTGGTGTGAATGCTGCAAACATTCACATCTTTGAAATCCTACGTATTTGGTGTGAATGCTGCTAGCATTCACAGCTTTGAAATCCTACATATTTATTTGTATTGGTGTGAATGCTGTAGCATTCACAGCTTTGAAATCCTACATATTTAATTGGTGTGAATGCTGCAAGCATTCACTTCTTTGAAATCCTACGAATTGAATTGGTGTGAATGCTGGTAGCATTCACAGCTTTGAAATCCTACATATTTATTGGTGTGAATGCTGTAGCATTCACAGCTTTGAAATCCTACATATTTATTGGTGTGAATGCTGCAAGCATTCACAGCTTTGAAATCCTACACATTTAATTGGTGTGAATGCTGCTAGCATTCACAGCTTTGAAATCCTACATATTTATTGGTGTGAATGCTGCTAGCATTCACAGCTTTGAAATCCTACATATTTGGTGTGAATGCTGCAAGCATTCACAGCCTTGTAAATCCTACATGTTTATTGGTGTGAATGCTGCTAGCATTCACAGCTTTGAAATCCTACATATTTGGTGTGAATGCTGCTAGCATTCACAGCTTTGAAATCCTACGTATTTGGTGTGAATGCTGTAGCATCCACAGCTTTGAAATCCTACATATTTATTGGTGTGAATGCTGCTAGCATTCACAGCTTTGAAATCCTATACATTTATGGTTTCAGGATTTCAAAGATGTGAATGCTTGCAGCATTCACACCTTTGAAATCCTATACATTTATCGGTGTGAATGCCGTAGCATTCACAGCTTTAAAATCCTACATATTTAATTGGTGTGAATGCTGCAAGCATTCACATCTTTGAAATCCTACGTATTTGGTGTGAAAGCTGGTAGCATTCACAGCTTTGAAATCCTACATATTTAATTGGTGTGAATGCTGTAGCATTCACTGCTTTGAAATCCTACATATTTATTTTTGGTGTGAATGCTCCTAGCATTCACAGCTTTGAAATCCTACATATTGAATCGGTTCCAACATGCTTGCATGTGGCAGGGAGCTGCAGATGAAACAAGCCATCTGCATAGCTCATGCCATCAACCTGATGGTAAAGAAATCCTTGGATGACACCCCTGGACTTGAGCAGCTGTGTACAAGTGCCAGAAGAATTGTAACACTCTTTTGGTCTAGTACCACTGCTAAGGTATTATGGCTTGTGCTGCATATTCTTTGTTTTTAACATCACTTCTCTTTACTATATCATTGGTGTGAATGCTGGTAGCATTCACAGCTTTGAAATCCTACATATTTGGTGTGAATGCTGCAAGCATTCACATCTTTGAAATCCTATAAATGTATTGGTGTGAATGCTGCTAGCATTCACAGCTTTGAAATCCTACATATTTGGTGTGAATGCTGCTAGCATTCACAGCTTTGAAATCCTACATATTTATTTATTGGTGTGAATGCTGCTAGCATTCACAGCTTTGAAATCCTACATATTTATTTTTGGTGTGAATGCTGCAAACATTCACATCTTTGAAATCCTACGTATTTGGTGTGAATGCTGCTAGCATTCACAGCTTTGAAATCCTACATATTTATTTTTATTGGTGTGAATGCTGTAGCATTCACAGCTTTGAAATCCTACATATTTAATTGGTGTGAATGCTGCAAGCATTCACATCTTTGAAATCCTACGAATTGAATTGTTGTGAATGCTGTAGCATTCACAGCTTTGAAATCCTACATATTTATTTTTGGTGTGAATGCTGCAAACATTCACATCTTTGAAATCCTACGTATTTGGTGTGAATGCTGCTAACATTCACAGCTTTGAAATCCTACATATTTATTGGTGTGAATGCTGCAAGCATTCACAGCTTTGAAATCCTACATATTTAATTGGTGTGAATGCTGCTAGCATTCACAGCTTTGAAATCCTACATATTTATTGGTGTGAATGCTGCTAGCATTCACAGCTTTGAAATCCTACATATTTGGTGTGAATGCTGCAAGCATTCACAGCTTTGAAATCCTACATATTTAATTGGTGTGAATGCTGCTAGCATTCACAGCTTTGAAATCCTACATATTTATTTTTGGTGTGAATGCTGCTAGCATTCACAGCTTTGAAATCCTACATGTTTGGTGTGAATGCTGCTAGCATTCACAGCTTTGAAATCATACATATTTATTTATTGGTGTGAATGCTGCTAGCATTCACAGCTTTGAAATCCTACATATTTATTTTTGGTGTGAATGCTGCAAACATTCACATCTTTGAAATCCTACGTATTTGGTGTGAATGCTGCTAGCATTCACAGCTTTGAAATCCTACGTATTTATTTTTATTGGTGTGAATGCTGTAGCATTCACAGCTTTGAAATCCTACATATTTAATTGGTGTGAATGCTGCAAGCATTCACATCTTTGAAATCCTACGAATTGAATTGGTGTGAATGCTGTAGCATTCACAGCTTTGAAATCCTACATATTTATTTTTGGTGTGAATGCTGCAAACATTCACATCTTTGAAATCCTACGTATTTGGTGTGAATGCTGCTAGCATTCACAGCTTTGAAATCCTACATATTTATTTTTATTGGTGTGAATGCTGTAGCATTCACAGCTTTGAAATCCTACATATTTAATTGGTGTGAATGCTGCAAGCATTCACATCTTTGAAATCCTACGAATTGAATTGGTGTGAATGCTGGTAGCATTCACAGCTTTGAAATCCTACATATTTATTGGTGTGAATGCTGTAGCATTCACAGCTTTGAAATCCTACATATTTATTGGTGTGAATGCTGCAAGCATTCACAGCTTTGAAATCCTACACATTTAATTGGTGTGAATGCTGCTAGCATTCACAGCTTTGAAATCCTACATATTTATTGGTGTGAATGCTGCTAGCATTCACAGCTTTGAAATCCTACATATTTGGTGTGAATGCTGCAAGCATTCACAGCCTTGTAAATCCTACATGTTTATTGGTGTGAATGCTGCTAGCATTCACAGCTTTGAAATCCTACATATTTGGTGTGAATGCTGCTAGCATTCACAGCTTTGAAATCCTACGTATTTGGTGTGAATGCTGTAGCATCCACAGCTTTGAAATCCTACATATTTATTGGTGTGAATGCTGCTAGCATTCACAGCTTTGAAATCCTATACATTTATGGTTTAGGGATTTCAAAGATGTGAATGCTTGCAGCATTCACACCTTTGAAATCCTATAAATTTATTGGTGTGAATGCCGTAGCATTCACAGCTTTAAAATCCTACATATTTAATTGGTGTGAATGCTGCAAGCATTCACATCTTTGAAATCCTACGTATTTGGTGTGAAAGCTGGTAGCATTCACAGCTTTGAAATCCTACATATTTAATTGGTGTGAATGCTGTAGCATTCACAGCTTTGAAATCCTACATATTTATTTTTGGTGTGAATGCTCCTAGCATTCACAGCTTTGAAATCCTACATATTTGATCGGTTCCAACATGCTTGCATGTGGCAGGGAGCTGCAGATGAAACAAGCCATCTGCATAGCTCATGCCATCAACCTGATGGTAAAGAAATCCTTGGATGACACCCCTGGACTTGAGCAGCTGTGTACAAGTGCCAGAAGAATTGTAACACTCTTTTGGTCTAGTACCACTGCTAAGGTATTATGGCTTGTGCTGCATATTCTTTGTTTTTAACATCACTTCTCTTTACTATATCATTGGTGTGAATGCTGGTAGCATTCACAGCTTTGAAATCCTACATATTTGGTGTGAATGCTGCAAGCATTCACATCTTTGAAATCCTATAAATGTATTGGTGTGAATGCTGCTAGCATTCACAGCTTTGAAATCCTACATATTTATTTTTGGTGTGAATGCTGCTAGCATTCACAGCTTTGAAATCCTACATATTTGGTGTGAATGCTGCTAGCATTCACAGCTTTGAAATCCTACATATTTATTTATTGGTGTGAATGCTGCTAGCATTCACAGCTTTGAAATCCTACATATTTATTTTTGGTGTGAATGCTGCAAACATTCACATCTTTGAAATCCTACGTATTTGGTGTGAATGCTGCTAGCATTCACAGCTTTGAAATTCTACATATTTATTTTTATTGGTGTGAATGCTGTAGCATTCACAGCTTTGAAATCCTACATATTTAATTGGTGTGAATGCTGCAAGCATTCACATCTTTGAAATCCTACGAATTGAATTGGTGTGAATGCTGTAGCATTCACAGCTTTGAAATCCTACATATTTATTTTTGGTGTGAATGCTGCAAACATTCACATCTTTGAAATCCTACGTATTTGGTGTGAATGCTGCTAGCATTCACAGCTTTGAAATCCTACATATTTATTTGTATTGGTGTGAATGCTGTAGCATTCACAGCTTTGAAATCCTACATATTTAATTGGTGTGAATGCTGCTAGCATTCACAGCTTTGAAATCCTACATATTTATTTTTGGTGTGAATGCTGCTAGCATTCACAGCTTTGAAATCCTACATATTTGGTGTGAATGCTGCTAGCATTCACAGCTTTGAAATCCTACATATTTATTTATTGGTGTGAATGCTGCTAGCATTCACAGCTTTGAAATCCTACATATTTATTTTTGGTGTGAATGCTGCAAACATTCACATCTTTGAAATCCTACGTATTTGGTGTGAATGCTGCTAGCATTCACAGCTTTGAAATTCTACATATTTATTTTTATTGGTGTGAATGCTGTAGCATTCACAGCTTTGAAATCCTACATATTTAATTGGTGTGAATGCTGCAAGCATTCACATCTTTGAAATCCTACGAATTGAATTGGTGTGAATGCTGTAGCATTCACAGCTTTGAAATCCTACATATTTATTTTTGGTGTGAATGCTGCAAACATTCACATCTTTGAAATCCTACGTATTTGGTGTGAATGCTGCTAGCATTCACAGCTTTGAAATCCTACATATTTATTTGTATTGGTGTGAATGCTGTAGCATTCACAGCTTTGAAATCCTACATATTTAATTGGTGTGAATGCTGCAAGCATTCACATCTTTGAAATCCTACGAATTGAATTGGTGTGAATGCTGTAGCATTCACAGCTTTGAAATCCTACATATTTATTGGTGTGAATGCTGTAGCATTCACAGCTTTGAAATCCTACATATTTATTGGTGTGAATGCTGCAAGCATTCACAGCTTTGAAATCCTACATATTTAATTGGTGTGAATGCTGCTAGCATTCACAGCTTTGAAATCCTACATATTTATTGGTGTGAATGCTGCTAGCATTCACAGCTTTGAAATCCTACATATTTGGTGTGAATGCTGCAAGCATTCACAGCCTTGTAAATCCTACATATTTATTGGTGTGAATGCTGCTAGCATTCACAGCTTTGAAATCCTACATATTTGGTGTGAATGCTGCTAGCATTCACAGCTTTGAAATCCTACGTATTTGGTGTGAATGCTGTAGCATTCACAGCTTTGAAATCCTACATATTTATTGGTGTGAATGCTGCTAGCATTCACAGCTTTGAAATCCTATACATTTATGGTTTCAGGATTTCAAAGATGTCAATGCTTGCAGCATTCACACCTTTGAAATCCTACATATTTATTGGTGTGAATGCTGTAGCATTCACAGCTTTGAAATCCTACATATTTATTGGTGTGAATGCTGTAGCATTCACAGCTTTGAAATCCTACATATTTAATTGGTGTGAATGCTGCTAGCATTCACAGCTTTGAAATCCTACATATTTATTTTTGGTGTGAATGCTGCTAGCATTCACAGCTTTGAAATCCTACATATTTGGTGTGAATGCTGCTAGCATTCACAGCTTTGAAATCCTACATATTTATTTATTGGTGTGAATGCTGTAGCATTCACAGCTTTGAAATCCTACATATTTAATTGGTGTGAATGCTGCAAGCATTCACATCTTTGAAATCCTACGTATTTGGTGTGAATGCTGCTAGCATTCACAGCTTTGAAATCCTACATATTTATTTTTATTGGTGTGAATGCTGTAGCATTCACAGCTTTGAAATCCTACATATTTAATTGGTGTGAATGCTGCAAGCATTCACATCTTTGAAATCCTACGAATTGAATTGGCGTGAATGCTGTAGCATTCACAGCTTTGAAATCCTACATATTTATTTTTGGTGTGAATGCTGCAAACATTCACATCTTTGAAATCCTACGTATTTGGTGTGAATGCTGCTAGCATTCACAGCTTTGAAATCCTACATATTTATTTTTATTGGTGTGAATGCTGTAGCATTCACAGCTTTGAAATCCTACATATTTAATTGGTGTGAATGCTGCAAGCATTCACATCTTTGAAATCCTACGAATTGAATTGGTGTGAATGCTGGTAGCATTCACAGCTTTGAAATCCTACATATTTATTGGTGTGAATGCTGTAGCATTCACAGCTTTGAAATCCTACATATTTATTGGTGTGAATGCTGCAAGCATTCACAGCTTTGAAATCCTACATATTTAATTGGTGTGAATGCTGCTAGCATTCACAGCTTTGAAATCCTACATATTTATTGGTGTGAATGCTGCTAGCATTCACAGCTTTGAAATCCTACATATTTGGTGTGAATGCTGCTAGCATTCACAGCTTTGAAATCCTACGTATTTGGTGTGAATGCTGTAGCATCCACAGCTTTGAAATCCTACATATTTATTTTTGGTGTGAATGCTGCAAACATTCACATCTTTGAAATCCTACGTATTTGGTGTGAATGCTGCTAGCATTCACAGCTTTGAAATCCTACATATTTATTTATTGGTGTGAATGCTGCTAGCATTCACAGCTTTGAAATCCTACATATTTATTTTTGGTGTGAATGCTGCAAACATTCACATCTTTGAAATCCTACGTATTTGGTGTGAATGCTGCTAGCATTCACAGCTTTGAAATCCTACATATTTATTTGTATTGGTGTGAATGCTGTAGCATTCACAGCTTTGAAATCCTACATATTTAATTGGTGTGAATGCTGCAAGCATTCACATCTTTGAAATCCTACGAATTGAATTGGTGTGAATGCTGTAGCATTCACAGCTTTGAAATCCTACATATTTATTTTTGGTGTGAATGCTGCAAACATTCACATCTTTGAAATCCTACGTATTTGGTGTGAATGCTGCTAGCATTCACAGCTTTGAAATCCTACATATTTATTTATTGGTGTGAATGCTGCTAGCATTCACAGCATTGAAATCCTACATATTTATTTTTGGTGTGAATGCTGCAAACATTCACATCTTTGAAATCCTACGTATTTGGTGTGAATGCTGCTAGCATTCACAGCTTTGAAATCCTACATATTTATTTTTATTGGTGTGAATGCTGTAGCATTCACAGCTTTGAAATCCTACATATTTAATTGGTGTGAATGCTGCAAGCATTCACATCTTTGAAATCCTACGAATTGAATTGGTGTGAATGCTGTAGCATTCACAGCTTTGAAATCCTACATATTTATTGGTGTGAATGCTGTAGCATTCACAGCTTTGAAATCCTACATATTTATTGGTGTGAATGCTGCAAGCATTCACAGCTTTGAAATCCTACATATTTAATTGGTGCGAATGCTGCTAGCATTCACAGCTTTGAAATCCTACATATTTATTGGTGTGAATGCTGCTAGCATTCACAGCTTTGAAATCCTACATATTTGGTGTGAATGCTGCAAGCATTCACAGCCTTGTAAATCCTACATGTTTATTGGTGTGAATGCTGCTAGCATTCACAGCTTTGAAATCCTACATATTTGGTGTGAATGCTGCTAGCATTCACAGCTTTGAAATCCTACGTATTTGGTGTGAATGCTGTAGCATCCACAGCTTTGAAATCCTACATATTTATTGGTGTGAATGCTGCTAGCATTCACAGCTTTGAAATCCTATACATTTATGGTTTCAGGATTTCAAAGATGTGAATGCTTGCAGCATTCACACCTTTGAAATCCTATAAATTTATTGGTGTGAATGCCGTAGCATTCACAGCTTTAAAATCCTACATATTTAATTGGTGTGAATGCTGCAAGCATTCACATCTTTGAAATCCTACGTATTTGGTGTGAAGGCTGGTAGCATTCACAGCTTTGAAATCCTACATATTTAATTGGTGTGAATGCTGTAGCATTCACAGCTTTGAAATCCTACATATTTATTTTTGGTGTGAATGCTGCTAGCATTCACAGCTTTGAAATCCTACATATTTAATTGGTGTGAATGCTGCTAGCATTCACAGCTTTGAAATCCTATACATTTATTTTTATAATTATTCCGCCGTTATTGGTGTGAATGCTGCTAGCATTCACAGCTTTGAAATCCTACATATTTAATCGGTTCCAACATGCTTGCATGTGGCAGGGAGCTGCAGATGAAACAAGCCATCTGCATAGCTCATGCCATCAACCTGATGGTAAAGAAATCCTTGGATGACACCCCTGGACTTGAGCAGCTGTGTACAAGTGCCAGAAGAATTGTAACACTCTTTTGGTCTAGTACCACTGCTAAGGTATTATGGCTTGTGCTGCATATTCTTTGTTTTTAACATCACTTCTCTTTACTATATCATTGGTGTGAATGCTGCTAGCATTCACAGCTTTGAAATCCTACATATTTATTTGTATTGGTGTGAATGCTGTAGCATTCACAGCTTTGAAATCCTACATATTTAATTGGTGTGAATGCTGCAAGCATTCACATCTTTGAAATCCTACGAATTGAATTGGTGTGAATGCTGTAGCATTCACAGCTTTGAAATCCTACATATTTATTGGTGTGAATGCTGTAGCATTCACAGCTTTGAAATCCTACATATTTATTGGTGTGAATGCTGCAAGCATTCACAGCTTTGAAATCCTACATATTTAATTGGTGTGAATGCTGCTAGCATTCACAGCTTTGAAATCCTACATATTTATTGGTGTGAATGCTGCTAGCATTCACAGCTTTGAAATCCTACATATTTGGTGTGAATGCTGCAAGCATTCACAGCCTTGTAAATCCTACATATTTATTGGTGTGAATGCTGCTAGCATTCACAGCTTTGAAATCCTACATATTTGGTGTGAATGCTGCTAGCATTCACAGCTTTGAAATCCTACGTATTTGGTGTGAATGCTGTAGCATTCACAGCTTTGAAATCCTACATATTTATTGGTGTGAATGCTGCTAGCATTCACAGCTTTGAAATCCTATACATTTATGGTTTCAGGATTTCAAAGATGTCAATGCTTGCAGCATTCACACCTTTGAAATCCTACATATTTATTGGTGTGAATGCTGTAGCATTCACAGCTTTGAAATCCTACATATTTATTGGTGTGAATGCTGTAGCATTCACAGCTTTGAAATCCTACATATTTAATTGGTGTGAATGCTGCTAGCATTCACAGCTTTGAAATCCTACATATTTATTTTTGGTGTGAATGCTGCTAGCATTCACAGCTTTGAAATCCTACATATTTGGTGTGAATGCTGCTAGCATTCACAGCTTTGAAATCCTACATATTTATTTATTGGTGTGAATGCTGTAGCATTCACAGCTTTGAAATCCTACATATTTAATTGGTGTGAATGCTGCAAGCATTCACATCTTTGAAATCCTACGTATTTGGTGTGAATGCTGCTAGCATTCACAGCTTTGAAATCCTACATATTTATTTTTATTGGTGTGAATGCTGTAGCATTCACAGCTTTGAAATCCTACATATTTAATTGGTGTGAATGCTGCAAGCATTCACATCTTTGAAATCCTACGAATTGAATTGGCGTGAATGCTGTAGCATTCACAGCTTTGAAATCCTACATATTTATTTTTGGTGTGAATGCTGCAAACATTCACATCTTTGAAATCCTACGTATTTGGTGTGAATGCTGCTAGCATTCACAGCTTTGAAATCCTACATATTTATTTTTATTGGTGTGAATGCTGTAGCATTCACAGCTTTGAAATCCTACATATTTATTGGTGTGAATGCTGCTAGCATTCACAGCTTTGAAATCCTACATATTTGGTGTGAATGCTGCAAGCATTCACAGCCTTGTAAATCCTACATGTTTATTGGTGTGAATGCTGCTAGCATTCACAGCTTTGAAATCCTACATATTTGGTGTGAATGCTGCTAGCATTCACAGCTTTGAAATCCTACGTATTTGGTGCGAATGCTGTAGCATCCACAGCTTTGAAATCCTACATATTTATTGGTGTGAATGCTGCTAGCATTCACAGCTTTGAAATCCTATACATTTATGGTTTCAGGATTTCAAAGATGTGAATGCTTGCAGCATTCACACCTTTGAAATCCTATAAATGTATTGGTGTGAATGCCGTAGCATCCACAGCTTTGAAATCCTACATATTTATTGGTGTGAATGCTGTAGCATTCACAGCTTTGAAATCCTACATATTTATTTTTGGTGTGAATGCTGCTAGTATTCACAGCTTTGAAATCCTACATGTTTAATTGGTGTGAATGCTGCTAGCATTCACAGCTTTGAAATCCTATACATTTATTTTTATAATTATTCCGCCGTTATTGGTGTGAATGCTGCTAGCATTCACAGCTTTGAAATCCTACATATTTAATCGGTTCCAACATGCTTGCATGTGGCAGGGAGCTGCAGATGAAACAAGCCATCTGCATAGCTCATGCCATCAACCTGATGGTAAAGAAATCCTTGGATGACACCCCTGGACTTGAGCAGCTGTGTACAAGTGCCAGAAGAATTGTAACACTCTTTTGGTCTAGTACCACTGCTAAGGTATTATGGCTTGTGCTGCATATTCTTTGTTTTTAACATCACTTCTCTTTACTATATCATTGGTGTGAATGCTGGTAGCATTCACAGCTTTGAAATCCTACATATTTGGTGTGAATGCTGCAAGCATTCACATCTTTGAAATCCTATAAATGTATTGGTGTGAATGCTGCAAGCATTCACATCTTTGAAATCCTATACATTTATTGGTGTGAATGCTGCAAGCATTCACATCTTTGAAATCCTACATATTTAATTGGTGTGAATGCTGCTAGCATTCACAGCTTTGAAATCCTACATATTTATTTTTGGTGTGAATGCTGCTAGCATTCACAGCTTTGAAATCCTACATATTTGGTGTGAATGCTGCTAGCATTCACAGCTTTGAAATCCTACATATTTATTTATTGGTGTGAATGCTGCTAGCATTCACAGCTTTGAAATCCTACATATTTATTTTTGGTGTGAATGCTGCAAACATTCACATCTTTGAAATCCTACGTATTTGGTGTGAATGCTGCTAGCATTCACAGCTTTGAAATTCTACATATTTATTTTTATTGGTGTGAATGCTGTAGCATTCACAGCTTTGAAATCCTACATATTTAATTGGTGTGAATGCTGCAAGCATTCACATCTTTGAAATCCTACGAATTGAATTGGTGTGAATGCTGTAGCATTCACAGCTTTGAAATCCTACATATTTATTTTTGGTGTGAATGCTGCAAACATTCACATCTTTGAAATCCTACGTATTTGGTGTGAATGCTGCTAGCATTCACAGCTTTGAAATCCTACATATTTGTTTGTATTGGTGTGAATGCTGTAGCATTCACAGCTTTGAAATCCTACATATTTAATTGGTGTGAATGCTGCAAGCATTCACATCTTTGAAATCCTACGAATTGAATTGGTGTGAATGCTGTAGCATTCACAGCTTTGAAATCCTACATATTTATTGGTGTGAATGCTGTAGCATTCACAGCTTTGAAATCCTACATATTTATTGGTGTGAATGCTGCAAGCATTCACAGCTTTGAAATCCTACATATTTAATTGGTGTGAATGCTGCTAGCATTCACAGCTTTGAAATCCTACATATTTATTGGTGTGAATGCTGCTAGCATTCACAGCTTTGAAATCCTACATATTTGGTGTGAATGCTGCAAGCATTCACAGCCTTGTAAATCCTACATATTTATTGGTGTGAATGCTGCTAGCATTCACAGCTTTGAAATCCTACATATTTGGTGTGAATGCTGCTAGCATTCACAGCTTTGAAATCCTACGTATTTGGTGTGAATGCTGTAGCATTCACAGCTTTGAAATCCTACATATTTATTGGTGTGAATGCTGCTAGCATTCACAGCTTTGAAATCCTATACATTTATGGTTTCAGGATTTCAAAGATGTCAATGTTTGCAGCATTCACACCTTTGAAATCCTATAAATTTATTGGTGTGAATGCCGTAGCATTCACAGCTTTAAAATCCTACATATTTAATTGGTGTGAATGCTGCAAGCATTCACATCTTTGAAATCCTACGTATTTGGTGTGAAGGCTGGTAGCATTCACAGCTTTGAAATCCTACATATTTAATTGGTGTGAATGCTGTAGCATTCACAGCTTTGAAATCCTACATATTTATTTTTGGTGTGAATGCTGCTAGCATTCACAGCTTTGAAATCCTACATATTTAATTGGTGTGAATGCTGCTAGCATTCACAGCTTTGAAATCCTATACATTTATTTTTATAATTATTCCGCCGTTATTGGTGTGAATGCTGCTAGCATTCACAGCTTTGAAATCCTACATATTTAATCGGTTCCAACATGCTTGCATGTGGCAGGGAGCTGCAGATGAAACAAGCCATCTGCATAGCTCATGCCATCAACCTGATGGTAAAGAAATCCTTGGATGACACCCCTGGACTTGAGCAGCTGTGTACAAGTGCCAGAAGAATTGTAACACTCTTTTGGTCTAGTACCACTGCTAAGGTATTATGGCTTGTGCTGCATATTCTTTGTTTTTAACATCACTTCTCTTTACTATATCATTGGTGTGAATGCTGGTAGCATTCACAGCTTTGAAATCCTACATATTTGGTGTGAATGCTGCAAGCATTCACATCTTTGAAATCCTATACATTTATTGGTGTGAATGCTGCAAGCATTCACATCTTTGAAATCCTATACATTTATTGGTGTCTTTGATCTTTGAAATCCTACATATTTAATTGGTGTGAATGCTGCTAGCATTCACAGCTTTGAAATCCTACATATTTATTTTTGGTGTGAATGCTGCTAGCATTCACAGCTTTGAAATCCTACATATTTGGTGTGAATGCTGCTAGCATTCACAGCTTTGAAATCCTACATATTTATTTATTGGTGTGAATGCTGCTAGCATTCACAGCTTTGAAATCCTACATATTTATTTTTGGTGTGAATGCTGCAAACATTCACATCTTTGAAATCCTACGTATTTGGTGTGAATGCTGCTAGCATTCACAGCTTTGAAATCCTACATATTTATTTTTATTGGTGTGAATGCTGTAGCATTCACAGCTTTGAAATCCTACATATTTAATTGGTGTGAATGCTGCAAGCATTCACATCTTTGAAATCCTATACATTTATTGGTGTCTTTGATCTTTGAAATCCTACATATTTAATTGGTGTGAATGCTGCTAGCATTCACAGCTTTGAAATCCTACATATTTATTTTTGGTGTGAATGCTGCTAGCATTCACAGCTTTGAAATCCTACATATTTGGTGTGAATGCTGCTAGCATTCACAGCTTTGAAATCCTACATATTTATTTATTGGTGTGAATGCTGCTAGCATTCACAGCTTTGAAATCCTACATATTTATTTTTGGTGTGAATGCTGCAAACATTCACATCTTTGAAATCCTACGTATTTGGTGTGAATGCTGCTAGCATTCACAGCTTTGAAATCCTACATATTTATTTTTATTGGTGTGAATGCTGTAGCATTCACAGCTTTGAAATCCTACATATTTAATTGGTGTGAATGCTGCAAGCATTCACATCTTTGAAATCCTACATATTTATTGGTGTGAATGCTGTAGCATTCACAGCTTTGAAATCCTACATATTTAATTGGTGTGAATGCTGCTAGCATTCACAGCTTTGAAATCCTACATATTTATTGGTGTGAATGCTGCTAGCATTCACAGCTTTGAAATCCTACATATTTGGTGTGAATGCTGCAAGCATTCACAGCCTTGTAAATCCTACATGTTTATTGGTGTGAATGCTGCTAGCATTCACAGCTTTGAAATCCTACATATTTGGTGTGAATGCTGCTAGCATTCACAGTTTTGAAATCCTACGTATTTGGTGTGAATGCTGTAGCATTCACAGCTTTGAAATCCTACATATTTATTGGTGTGAATGCTGCTAGCATTCACAGCTTTGAAATCCTATACATTTATGGTTTCAGGATTTCAAAGATGTGAATGCTTGCAGCATTCACACCTTTGAAATCCTATAAATTTATTGGTGTGAATGCCGTAGCATTCACAGCTTTGAAATCCTACATATTTAATTGGTGTGAATGCTGCAAGCATTCACATCTTTGAAATCCTACGTATTTGGTGTGAAGGCTGGTAGCATTCACAGCTTTGAAATCCTACATATTTAATTGGTGTGAATGCTGTAGCATTCACAGCTTTGAAATCCTACATATTTATTTTTGGTGTGAATGCTGCTAGCATTCACAGCTTTGAAATCCTACATATTTAATTGGTGTGAATGCTGCTAGCATTCACAGCTTTGAAATCCTATGCATTTATTTTTATAATTATTCCGCCGTTATTGGTGTGAATGCTGCTAGCATTCACAGCTTTGAAATCCTACATATTTAATCGGTGTGAATGCTGTAGCATTCACAGCTTTGAAATCCTACATATTTATTTTTGGTGTGAATGCTGTAGCATTCACAGCTTTGAAATCCTACGTATTTATTTTTATTTTCGTTATTCCGACACTTTTTCGACTTGCGACTCCTTCAACATACTTCAACGTAGAAACATCATTCAAACATTAAAACGTTCGGCTCGATTAGGAATGGCGCGCTATTATTTTTATTATTGATATTCTTCATAATTCCCAAGATATTCAACTTTATTCACCGAAAATTCCCCCATTCACTCCCATTCAAAATTCAAAAAACGCTGATTCACCCTTGATCCGATTCAACCCTTCCAACATTCAAACAGAATTTCGATATCATTTATAGTTTTTTCAGATTCACAGTTTTAGTTTTAAATCCGGATTCGTTTTCAGTTGCTCTCACTCTAACCGTTTGCCATGGCAACAGCTCGTTGACCAATCAGTGGTCTCCAACAGTCGATATTCAAATGAGGCTGATTCATCCTTGACTCGATTCAACCCTTCCAACATTCAAACCTTCATAACTTGGTCAAATTTCAACCGTTTACAATCATTCAAAGAATTAAACAGATTTACACATTTGTCGCTTCAATAATATTCAAACATAATTTCAATATCATTTATAGTTTTTTGAGATTCACAGTTTTAGTTTTATTCCGGATTCGTTAACTGTTTTCCACAGCTGTTGCTCGTTGACAATCAGTGGCGAGCGCACCACTCTGGAGTCTGGTTAAAGCCAGTGTGGTGGAGGGTAGTGTAGTCTTTGTCATGGACTACAACAATGGACGTTAGCAGTGACGTTAGCATTAGCGCTGAATTAGCATTGACGTTAGCATTAGCGCTAACGTTGGAGTTGACGTTATCCCTGACGGTAGCATTAGCACTGAAGTTAGCGTTGACGTTAGCGTTGACGTTAGCGTTAGCATTAGCGCTGAATTAGCATTGACGTTAGCGCTAATGTTAAGATTGACGTTACCATAAGCGCTGACGTTAGAGTTGACGTTAGCGTTAGCGCTGACATTTGAGTTGACCTTAGCGTTAGCGCTGAGGTTAGCATTCAAACATTAAAACGTTCAGCTGCATTAGTACCATCTTGCTATTATATTTCCTAGATTGAGCGTCTTCAGTCTACAGGCTTCATTCTACCTTCAAAATGTTCAGCAGATTTCCTAGATTCAGCGTCTTCATGACCAAACGTGACCAAAAACACGTTGTTGGTCGAAAAGTGATTCTGGCGCTCTGAAAAGCATTTTGCAGGCATAAAAACAAGAGATGTTGATATCTGTCAATTTCAGTTCAAACGTGTTACTAAGCTTACTAAAGGGTTATCAGGCGATACTAAACCATTTGGAAGTGGATTACATTAGTTTTGAGCAAAATCAACAATGTAAGGTCAAAAACACATTGTTGGTCGGAAAGTGATTCTAGCGCTCTGAAAAGCATTTTGCAGGCATAAAAACAAGAAATGTTGATATCCGTCAATTTCAATGCAAACGTGTTACTAAGCTTACCAAAGGCTTATTGGGCCATACGAAACCATTTGGAAGTGGAATACATTCGTTTTGAGAGAAATCAACAATGTGAGGTCAAAAACACGCTGTTGGTCGAAAAGTGATTCTGGCGCTCTGAAAAGCATTTCGCAGGCATAAAAACAAGAGATGTTGATATCTGTCAATTTCAGTTCAAACGTGCTACTAAGCTTGCTAAAGGGTTATCAGGCCATACTAAACCATTTGGAAGTGGATTACATTAGCTTTGAGCAAAATCAACAATGTAAGGTCAAAAACACATTGTTGGTCGAAAAGTGATTCTGGCGCTCTGAAAAGCATTTTGCAGGCATAAAAACAAGAAATGTTGATATCCGTCAATTTCAATGCAAACGTGTTACTAAGCTTACCAAAGGCTTATTGGGCCATACTAAACCATTTGGAAGTGGAATACATTCGTTTTGAGAGAAATCAACAATGTGAGGTCAAAAACACGCTGTTGGTCGAAAAGTGATTCTGGCGCTCTGAAAAGCATTTCGCAGGCATAAAAACAAGAAATGTTGATATCCGTCAATTTCAATGCAAACGTGTTACTAAGCTTACCAAAGGCTTATTGGGCCATACTAAACCATTTGGAAGTGGAATACATTCGTTTTGAGAGAAATCAACAATGTGAGGTCAAAAACACGCTGTTGGTCGAAAAGTGATTCTGGCGCTCTGAAAAGCATTTCGCAGGCATAAAAACAAGAGATGTTGATATCTGTCAATTTCAGTTCAAACGTGCTACTAAGCTTGCTAAAGGGTTATCAGGCCATACTAAACCATTTGGAAGTGGATTACATTAGCTTTGAGCAAAATCAACAATGTAAGGTCAAAAACACATTGTTGGTCGAAAAGTGATTCTGGCGCTCTGAAAAGCATTTTGCAGGCATAAAAACAAGAAATGTTGATATCCGTCAATTTCAATGCAAACGTGTTACTAAGCTTACCAAAGGCTTATTGGGCCATACTAAACCATTTGGAAGTGGAATACATTCGTTTTGAGAGAAATCAACAATGTGAGGTCAAAAACACGCTGTTGGTCGAAAAGTGATTCTGGCGCTCTGAAAAGCATTTCGCAGGCATAAAAACAAGAGATGTTGATATCTGTCAATTTCAGTTCAAACGTGCTACTAAGCTTGCTAAAGGGTTATCAGGCCATACTAAACCATTTGGAAGTGGATTACATTAGCTTTGAGCAAAATCAACAATGTAAGGTCAAAAACACATTGTTGGTCGAAAAGTGATTCTGGCGCTCTGAAAAGCATTTTGCAGGCATAAAAACAAGAGATGTTGATATCTGTCAATTTCAGTTCAAACGTGCTACTAAGCTTACTAAAGGGTTATCAGGCCATCCTAAACCATTTGGAAGTGGATTACATTAGTTTTGAGCAAAATCAACAATGTAAGGTCAAAAACACATTGTTGGTCGAAAAGTGATTCTGGCGCTCTGAAAAGCATTTTGCAGGCATAAAAACAAGAAATGTTGATATCCGTCAATTTCAATGCAAACGTGTTACTAAGCTTACCAAAGGCTTATTGGGCCATACTAAACCATTTGGAAGTGGAATACATTCGTTTTGAGAGAAATCAACAATGTGAGGTCAAAAACACGCTGTTGGTCGAAAAGTGATTCTGGCGCTCTGAAAAGCATTTCGCAGGCATAAAAACAAGAGATGTTGATATCTGTCAATTTCAGTTCAAACGTGCTACTAAGCTTGCTAAAGGGTTATCAGGCCATACTAAACCATTTGGAAGTGGATTACATTAGCTTTGAGCAAAATCAACAATGTAAGGTCAAAAACACATTGTTGGTCGAAAAGTGATTCTGGCGCTCTGAAAAGCATTTTGCAGGCATAAAAACAAGAAATGTTGATATCCGTCAATTTCAATGCAAACGTGTTACTAAGCTTACCAAAGGGTTATTGGGCCATACTAAACCATTTGGAAGTGGAATACATTCGTTTTGAGAGAAATCAACAATGTGAGGTCAAAAACACATTGTTGGTCGAAAAGTGATTCTTGCGCTCTGAAAAGCATTTTGCAGGCATAAAAACAAGAGATGTTGATATCTGTCAATTTCAGTTCAAACGTGCTACTAAGCTTACTAAAGGGTTATCAGGCCATACTAAACCATTTGGAAGTGGATTACATTAGCTTTGAGCAAAATCAATAATGTAAGGTCAAAAACACATTGTTGGTCGAAAAGTGATTCTGGCGCTCTGAAAAGCATTTTGCAGGCATAAAAACAAGAGATGTTGATATCTGACAATTTCAGTTCAAACGTGTTCCTAAGCTTACCAAAGCGTTATTGGGCCATACTAAACCATTTGGAAGTGGAATACATTAGTTTTGAGCAAAATCAACAATGTAAGGTCAAAAACACATTGTTGGTCGGAAAGTGATTCTAGCGCTCTGAAAAGCATTTTGCAGGCATAAAAACAAGAAATGTTGATATCCGTCAATTTCAATGCAAACGTGTTCCTAAGCTTACCAAAGGCTTATTGGGCCATACTAAACCATTTGGAAGTGGAATACATTCGTTTTGAGAGAAATCAACAATGTGAGGTCAAAAACACGTTGTTGGTCGAAAAGTGATTCTGGCGCTCTGAAAAGCATTTTGCAGGCATAAAAACAAGAGATGTTGATATCTGTCAATTTCAGTTCAAACGTGCTACTAAGCTTACTAAAGGGTTATCAGGCCATACTAAACCATTTGGAAGTGGATTACATTAGTTTTGAGCAAAATCAACAATGTAAGGTCAAAAACACATTGTTGGTCGAAAAGTGATTCTGGCGCTCTGAAAAGCATTTTGCAGGCATAAAAACAAGAGATGTTGATATCTGTCAATTTCAGTTCAAACGTGTTACTAAGCTTACCAAAGGGTTATTGGGCCATAGTAAACCATTTGGAAGTGGAATACATTCGTTTTGAGAGAAATCAACAATGTGAGGTCAAAAACACGTTGTTGGTTGAAAAGTGATTCTGGCGCTCTGAAAAGCATTTTGCAGGCATAAAAACAAGAGATGTTGATATCTGTCAATTTCAGTTCAAACGTGCTACTAAGCTTACTAAAGGGTTATCAGGCCATCCTAAACCATTTGGAAGTGGATTACATTAGTTTTGAGCAAAATCAACAATGTAAGGTCAAAAACACATTGTTGGTCGAAAAGTGATTCTGGCGCTCTCAAAAGCATTTTGCAGGCATAAAAACAAGACATTTTGATATTCGTCAATTTCAATGCAAACGTGTTACTAAGCTTACCAAAGGGTTATTGGGCCATACTAAACCATTTTGAAGTGGAATACATTCGTTTTGAGTGAAATCAACAATGTGAGGTCAAAAACACGTTGTTGGTCGAAAAGTGATTCTGGCGCTCTGAAAAGCATTTTGCAGGCATAAAAACAAGAAACGTTGATATCTCTGTCAATTTCAATGCAAACGTGTTACTAAGCTCAGCAATGGGTTATAGGGCCATACTCCACCATTTGGAAGTAGTTTTGAGCAAAATCAACCATGTAAAGTCAAAAACACGTTGTTGGTCGAAAAGTGATTCTGGCGCTCTGAAAAGCATTTTGCAGGCATAAAAACAAGAAACGTTGATATCTCTGTCAATTTCAATACAAACGTGTTACTAAGCTCAGCAATGGGTTATAGGGCCAAACTCCACCATTTGGAAGTAGTTTTGAGCAAAATCAACCATGTAAAGTCAAAAACACATTGTCTGTCAAAAAGTGATTCTGGCGCTCTGAAAAGCATTTTGCAGGCATAAAAACAAGAAACGTTGATATCTCTGTCAATTTAAATTCAAACGTGTTACTAAGCTCAGCAATGGGTTATAGGGCCATACTCCACCATTTGGAAGTAGTTTTGAGCAAAATCAACCATGTAAAGTCAAAAACACATTGTCTGTCAAAAAGTGATTCTGGCGCTCTGAAAAGCATTTTGCAGGCATAAAAACAAGAAACGTTGATATCTCTGTCAATTTCAGTTCAAACGTGTTACTAAGCTTACTAAAGGGTTATTGGGCCATACTAAACCATTTTGAAGTGGAATACATTCGTTTTGAGTGAAATCAACAATGTGAGGTCAAAAACACGTTGTTGGTCGAAAAGTGATTCTGGCGCTCTGAAAAGCATTTTAAAGGCATAAAAACAAGAAACGTTGATATCTCTGTCAATTTCAGTTCAAACGTGTTACTAAGCTTACTAAAGGGTTATTGGGCCATACTAAACCATTTGGAAGTGGAATACATTCGTTTTGAGTGAAATCAACAATGTGAGGTCAAAAACACGTTGTTGGTCGAAAAGTGATTCTGGCGCTCTGAAAAGCATTTTAAAGGCATAAAAACAAGAAACGTTGATATCTCTGTCAATTTCAATGCAAACGTGTTACTAAGCTCAGCAATGGATTATAGGGCCATACTCCACCATTTGGAAGTAGTTTTGAGTAAAATCAACCATGTAAAGTCAAAAACACATTGTCTGTCAAAAAGTGATTCTGGCGCTCTGAAAAGCATTTTGCGGGCATAAAAACAAGAAACGTTGATATCTGTGTCAATTTCAGTTCAAACGTGTTACTAAGCTTACTAAAGGGTTATTGGGCCATACTAAACCATTTGGAAGTGGATTACATTAGCTTTGAGCAAAATCAACAATGTAAGGTCAAAAACACATTGTTGGTCGAAAAGTGATTCTGGCGCTCTGAAAAGCATTTTGCAGGCATAAAAACAAGAAATGTTGATATCCGTCAATTTCAATGCAAACGTGTTACTAAGCTTACCAAAGGGTTATTGGGCCATACTAAACCATTTGGAAGTGGAATACATTCGTTTTGAGAGAAATCAACAATGTGAGGTCAAAAACACATTGTTGGTCGAAAAGTGATTCTTGCGCTCTGAAAAGCATTTTGCAGGCATAAAAACAAGAGATGTTGATATCTGTCAATTTCAGTTCAAACGTGCTACTAAGCTTACTAAAGGGTTATCAGGCCATACTAAACCATTTGGAAGTGGATTACATTAGCTTTGAGCAAAATCAACAATGTAAGGTCAAAAACACATTGTTGGTCGAAAAGTGATTCTGGCGCTCTGAAAAGCATTTTGCAGGCATAAAAACAAGAGATGTTGATATCTGTCAATTTCAGTTCAAACGTGTTCCTAAGCTTACCAAAGCGTTATTGGGCCATACTAAACCATTTGGAAGTGGAATACATTAGTTTTGAGCAAAATCAACAATGTAAGGTCAAAAACACATTGTTGGTCGGAAAGTGATTCTAGCGCTCTGAAAAGCATTTTGCAGGCATAAAAACAAGAAATGTTGATATCCGTCAATTTCAATGCAAACGTGTTCCTAAGCTTACCAAAGGCTTATTGGGCCATACTAAACCATTTGGAAGTGGAATACATTCGTTTTGAGAGAAATCAACAATGTGAGGTCAAAAACACGTTGTTGGTCGAAAAGTGATTCTGGCGCTCTGAAAAGCATTTTGCAGGCATAAAAACAAGAGATGTTGATATCTGTCAATTTCAGTTCAAACGTGCTACTAAGCTTACTAAAGGGTTATCAGGCCATACTAAACCATTTGGAAGTGGATTACATTAGTTTTGAGCAAAATCAACAATGTAAGGTCAAAAACACATTGTTGGTCGAAAAGTGATTCTGGCGCTCTGAAAAGCATTTCGCAGGCATAAAAAAAAGAGATGTTGAAATCTGTCAATTTCAGTTCAAACGTGCTACTAAGCTTACTAAAGGGTTATCAGGCCATACTAAACCATTTGGAAGTGGATTACATTAGTTTTGAGCAAAATCAACAATGTAAGGTCAAAAACACATTGTTGGTCGAAAAGTGATTCTGGCGCTCTGAAAAGCATTTTGCAGGCATAAAAACAAGAGATGTTGATATCTGTCAATTTCAGTTCAAACGTGTTACTAAGCTTACCAAAGGGTTATTGGGCCATAGTAAACCATTTGGAAGTGGAATACATTCGTTTTGAGAGAAATCAACAATGTGAGGTCAAAAACACGTTGTTGGTTGAAAAGTGATTCTGGCGCTCTGAAAAGCATTTTGCAGGCATAAAAACAAGAGATGTTGATATCTGTCAATTTCAGTTCAAACGTGCTACTAAGCTTACTAAAGGGTTATCAGGCCATCCTAAACCATTTGGAAGTGGATTACATTAGTTTTGAGCAAAATCAACAATGTAAGGTCAAAAACACATTGTTGGTCGAAAAGTGATTCTGGCGCTCTCAAAAGCATTTTGCAGGCATAAAAACAAGACATTTTGATATTCGTCAATTTCAATGCAAACGTGTTACTAAGCTTACCAAAGGGTTATTGGGCCATACTAAACCATTTTGAAGTGGAATACATTCGTTTTGAGTGAAATCAACAATGTGAGGTCAAAAACACGTTGTTGGTCGAAAAGTGATTCTGGCGCTCTGAAAAGCATTTTGCAGGCATAAAAACAAGAAACGTTGATATCTCTGTCAATTTCAATGCAAACGTGTTACTAAGCTCAGCAATGGGTTATAGGGCCATACTCCACCATTTGGAAGTAGTTTTGAGCAAAATCAACCATGTAAAGTCAAAAACACGTTGTTGGTCGAAAAGTGATTCTGGCGCTCTGAAAAGCATTTTGCAGGCATAAAAACAAGAAACGTTGATATCTCTGTCAATTTCAATACAAACGTGTTACTAAGCTCAGCAATGGGTTATAGGGCCAAACTCCACCATTTGGAAGTAGTTTTGAGCAAAATCAACCATGTAAAGTCAAAAACACATTGTCTGTCAAAAAGTGATTCTGGCGCTCTGAAAAGCATTTTGCAGGCATAAAAACAAGAAACGTTGATATCTCTGTCAATTTCAATTCAAACGTGTTACTAAGCTCAGCAATGGGTTATAGGGCCATACTCCACCATTTGGAAGTAGTTTTGAGCAAAATCAACCATGTAAAGTCAAAAACACATTGTCTGTCAAAAAGTGATTCTGGCGCTCTGAAAAGCATTTTGCAGGCATAAAAACAAGAAACGTTGATATCTCTGTCAATTTCAGTTCAAACGTGTTACTAAGCTTACTAAAGGGTTATTGGGCCATACTAAACCATTTTGAAGTGGAATACATTCGTTTTGAGTGAAATCAACAATGTGAGGTCAAAAACACGTTGTTGGTCGAAAAGTGATTCTGGCGCTCTGAAAAGCATTTTAAAGGCATAAAAACAAGAAACGTTGATATCTCTGTCAATTTCAGTTCAAACGTGTTACTAAGCTTACTAAAGGGTTATTGGGCCATACTAAACCATTTGGAAGTGGAATACATTCGTTTTGAGTGAAATCAACAATGTGAGGTCAAAAACACGTTGTTGGTCGAAAAGTGATTCTGGCGCTCTGAAAAGCATTTTAAAGGCATAAAAACAAGAAACGTTGATATCTCTGTCAATTTCAATGCAAACGTGTTACTAAGCTCAGCAATGGGTTATAGGGCCATACTCCACCATTTGGAAGTAGTTTTGAGCAAAATCAACCATGTAAAGTCAAAGACCCGTTGTTGGTCAAAAAGTGATTCTGGCGCTCTGAAAAGCATTTTGCAGGCATAAAAACAAGAAACGTTGATATCTCTGTCAATTTCAATGCAAACGTGTTACTAAGCTCAGCAATGGATTATAGGGCCATACTCCACCATTTGGAAGTAGAATACATTCGTTTTGAGAGAAATCAACAATGTGAGGTCAAAAACACATTGTTGGTCGAAAAGTGATTCTTGCGCTCTGAAAAGCATTTTGCAGGCATAAAAACAAGAGATGTTGATATCTGTCAATTTCAGTTCAAACGTGCTACTAAGCTTACTAAAGGGTTATCAGGCCATACTAAACCATTTGGAAGTGGATTACATTAGCTTTGAGCAAAATCAACAATGTAAGGTCAAAAACACATTGTTGGTCGAAAAGTGATTCTGGCGCTCTGAAAAGCATTTTGCAGGCATAAAAACAAGAGATGTTGATATCTGTCAATTTCAGTTCAAACGTGTTCCTAAGCTTACCAAAGCGTTATTGGGCCATACTAAACCATTTGGAAGTGGAATACATTAGTTTTGAGCAAAATCAACAATGTAAGGTCAAAAACACATTGTTGGTCGGAAAGTGATTCTAGCGCTCTGAAAAGCATTTTGCAGGCATAAAAACAAGAAATGTTGATATCCGTCAATTTCAATGCAAACGTGTTCCTAAGCTTACCAAAGGCTTATTGGGCCATACTAAACCATTTGGAAGTGGAATACATTCGTTTTGAGAGAAATCAACAATGTGAGGTCAAAAACACGTTGTTGGTCGAAAAGTGATTCTGGCGCTCTGAAAAGCATTTTGCAGGCATAAAAACAAGAGATGTTGATATCTGTCAATTTCAGTTCAAACGTGCTACTAAGCTTACTAAAGGGTTATCAGGCCATACTAAACCATTTGGAAGTGGATTACATTAGTTTTGAGCAAAATCAACAATGTAAGGTCAAAAACACATTGTTGGTCGAAAAGTGATTCTGGCGCTCTGAAAAGCATTTCGCAGGCATAAAAACAAGAGATGTTGAAATCTGTCAATTTCAGTTCAAACGTGCTACTAAGCTTACTAAAGGGTTATCAGGCCATACTAAACCATTTGGAAGTGGATTACATTAGTTTTGAGCAAAATCAACAATGTAAGGTCAAAAACACATTGTTGGTCGAAAAGTGATTCTGGCGCTCTGAAAAGCATTTTGCAGGCATAAAAACAAGAGATGTTGATATCTGTCAATTTCAGTTCAAACGTGTTACTAAGCTTACCAAAGGGTTATTGGGCCATAGTAAACCATTTGGAAGTGGAATACATTCGTTTTGAGAGAAATCAACAATGTGAGGTCAAAAACACGTTGTTGGTTGAAAAGTGATTCTGGCGCTCTGAAAAGCATTTTGCAGGCATAAAAACAAGAGATGTTGATATCTGTCAATTTCAGTTCAAACGTGCTACTAAGCTTACTAAAGGGTTATCAGGCCATCCTAAACCATTTGGAAGTGGATTACATTAGTTTTGAGCAAAATCAACAATGTAAGGTCAAAAACACATTGTTGGTCGAAAAGTGATTCTGGCGCTCTCAAAAGCATTTTGCAGGCATAAAAACAAGACATTTTGATATTCGTCAATTTCAATGCAAACGTGTTACTAAGCTTACCAAAGGGTTATTGGGCCATACTAAACCATTTTGAAGTGGAATACATTCGTTTTGAGTGAAATCAACAATGTGAGGTCAAAAACACGTTGTTGGTCGAAAAGTGATTCTGGCGCTCTGAAAAGCATTTTGCAGGCATAAAAACAAGAAACGTTGATATCTCTGTCAATTTCAATGCAAACGTGTTACTAAGCTCAGCAATGGGTTATAGGGCCATACTCCACCATTTGGAAGTAGTTTTGAGCAAAATCAACCATGTAAAGTCAAAAACACGTTGTTGGTCGAAAAGTGATTCTGGCGCTCTGAAAAGCATTTTGCAGGCATAAAAACAAGAAACGTTGATATCTCTGTCAATTTCAATACAAACGTGTTACTAAGCTCAGCAATGGGTTATAGGGCCAAACTCCACCATTTGGAAGTAGTTTTGAGCAAAATCAACCATGTAAAGTCAAAAACACATTGTCTGTCAAAAAGTGATTCTGGCGCTCTGAAAAGCATTTTGCAGGCATAAAAACAAGAAACGTTGATATCTCTGTCAATTTCAATTCAAACGTGTTACTAAGCTCAGCAATGGGTTATAGGGCCATACTCCACCATTTGGAAGTAGTTTTGAGCAAAATCAACCATGTAAAGTCAAAAACACATTGTCTGTCAAAAAGTGATTCTGGCGCTCTGAAAAGCATTTTGCAGGCATAAAAACAAGAAACGTTGATATCTCTGTCAATTTCAGTTCAAACGTGTTACTAAGCTTACTAAAGGGTTATTGGGCCATACTAAACCATTTTGAAGTGGAATACATTCGTTTTGAGTGAAATCAACAATGTGAGGTCAAAAACACGTTGTTGGTCGAAAAGTGATTCTGGCGCTCTGAAAAGCATTTTAAAGGCATAAAAACAAGAAACGTTGATATCTCTGTCAATTTCAGTTCAAACGTGTTACTAAGCTTACTAAAGGGTTATTGGGCCATACTAAACCATTTGGAAGTGGAATACATTCGTTTTGAGTGAAATCAACAATGTGAGGTCAAAAACACGTTGTTGGTCGAAAAGTGATTCTGGCGCTCTGAAAAGCATTTTAAAGGCATAAAAACAAGAAACGTTGATATCTCTGTCAATTTCAATGCAAACGTGTTACTAAGCTCAGCAATGGGTTATAGGGCCATACTCCACCATTTGGAAGTAGTTTTGAGCAAAATCAACCATGTAAAGTCAAAGACCCGTTGTTGGTCAAAAAGTGATTCTGGCGCTCTGAAAAGCATTTTGCAGGCATAAAAACAAGAAACGTTGATATCTCTGTCAATTTCAATGCAAACGTGTTACTAAGCTCAGCAATGGATTATAGGGCCATACTCCACCATTTGGAAGTAGTTTTGAGCAAAATCAACCATGTAAAGTCAAAAACACATTGTCTGTCAAAAAGTGATTCTGGCGCTCTGAAAAGCATTTTGCGGGCATAAAAACAAGAAACGTTGATATCTCTGTCAATTTCAGTTCAAACGTGTTACTAAGCTTACTAAAGGGTTATTGGGCCATACTAAACCATTTGGAAGTGGAATACATTCGTTTTGAGTGAAATCAACAATGTGAGGTCAAAAACACGTTGTTGGTCGAAAAGTGATTCTGGCGCTCTGAAAAGCATTTTAAAGGCATAAAAACAAGAAACGTTGATATCTCTGTCAATTTCAATGCAAACGTGTTACTAAGCTCAGCAATGGATTATAGGGCCATACTCCACCATTTGGAAGTAGTTTTGAGTAAAATCAACCATGTAAAGTCAAAAACACATTGTCTGTCAAAAAGTGATTCTGGCGCTCTGAAAAGCATTTTGCGGGCATAAAAACAAGAAACGTTGATATCTCTGTCAATTTCAGTTCAAACGTGTTACTAAGCTTACTAAAGGGTTATTGGGCCATACTAAACCATTTGGAAGTGGAATACATTCGTTTTGAGTGAAATCAACAATGTGAGGTCAAAAACACGTTGTTGGTCGAAAAGTGATTCTGGCGCTCTGAAAAGCATTTTAAAGGCATAAAAACAAGAAACGTTGATATCTCTGTCAATTTCAATGCAAACGTGTTACTAAGCTCAGCAATGGATTATAGGGCCATACTCCACCATTTGGAAGTAGTTTTGAGTAAAATCAACCATGTAAAGTCAAAAACACATTGTCTGTCAAAAAGTGATTCTGGCGCTCTGAAAAGCATTTTGCGGGCATAAAAACAAGAAACGTTGATATCTGTGTCAATTTCAGTTCAAACGTGTTACTAAGCTTACTAAAGGGTTATTGGGCCATACTAAACCATTTGGAAGTGGAATACATTCGTTTTGAGTGAAATCAACAATGTGAGGTCAAAAACACGTTGTTGGTCGAAAAGTGATTCTGGCGCTCTGAAAAGCATTTTAAAGGCATAAAAACAAGAAACGTTGATATCTCTGTCAATTTCAATGCAAACGTGTTACTAAGCTCAGCAATGGATTATAGGGCCATACTCCACCATTTGGAAGTAGTTTTGAGTAAAATCAACCATGTAAAGTCAAAAACACATTGTCTGTCAAAAAGTGATTCTGGCGCTCTGAAAAGCATTTTGCGGGCATAAAAACAAGAAACGTTGATATCTCTGTCAATTTCAGTTCAAACGTGTTACTAAGCTTACTAAAGGGTTATTGGGCCATACTAAACCATTTGGAAGTGGAATACATTCGTTTTGAGTGAAATCAACAATGTGAGGTCAAAAACACGTTGTTGGTCGAAAAGTGATTCTGGCGCTCTGAAAAGCATTTTAAAGGCATAAAAACAAGAAACGTTGATATCTCTGTCAATTTCAATGCAAACGTGTTACTAAGCTCAGCAATGGATTATAGGGCCATACTCCACCATTTGGAAGTAGTTTTGAGTAAAATCAACCATGTAAAGTCAAAAACACATTGTCTGTCAAAAAGTGATTCTGGCGCTCTGAAAAGCATTTTGCGGGCATAAAAACAAGAAACGTTGATATCTGTGTCAATTTCAGTTCAAACGTGTTACTAAGCTTACTAAAGGGTTATTGGGCCATACTAAACCATTTGGAAGTGGAATACATTCGTTTTGAGTGAAATCAACAATGTGAGGTCAAAAACACGTTGTTGGTCGAAAAGTGATTCTGGCGCTCTGAAAAGCAATCATTTTAAAGGCATAAAAACAAGAAACGTTGATATCTCTGTCAATTTCAATGCAAACGTGTTACTAAGCTCAGCAATGGATTATAGGGCCATACTCCACCATTTGGAAGTAGTTTTGAGTAAAATCAACCATGTAAAGTCAAAAACACATTGTCTGTCAAAAAGTGATTCTGGCGCTCTGAAAAGCATTTTGCGGGCATAAAAACAAGAAACGTTGATATCTGTGTCAATTTCAGTTCAAACGTGTTGCTAAGCTTACTAAAGGGTTATTGGGCCATACTAAACCATTTGGAAGTGGAATACATTCGTTTTGAGTGAAATCAACAATGTGAGGTCAAAAACACGTTGTTGGTCGAAAAGTGATTCTGGCGCTCTGAAAAGCATTTTGCGGGCATAAAAACAAGAAACGTTGATATCTCTGTCAATTTCAATGCAAACGTGTTACTAAGCTCAGCAATGGATTATAGGGCCATACTCCACCATTTGGAAGTAGTTTTGAGCAAAATCAACCATGTAAAGTCAAAAACACATTGTCTGTCAAAAAGTGATTCTGGCGCTCTGAAAAGCATTTTGCGGGCATAAAAACAAGAAACGTTGATATCTCTGTCAATTTCAATGCAAACGTGTTACTAAGCTCAGCAATGGATTATAGGGCCATACTCCACCATTTGGAAGTAGTTTTGAGTAAAATCAACCATGTAAAGTCAAAAACACATTGTCTGTCAAAAAGTGATTCTGGCGCTCTGAAAAGCATTTTGCGGGCATAAAAACAAGAAACGTTGATATCTCTGTCAATTTCAGTTCAAACGTGTTACTAAGCTTACTAAAGGGTTATTGGGCCATACTAAACCATTTGGAAGTGGAATACATTCGTTTTGAGTGAAATCAACAATGTGAGGTCAAAAACACGTTGTTGGTCGAAAAGTGATTCTAGCGCTCTGAAAAGCATTTTAAAGGCATAAAAACAAGAAACGTTGATATCTCTGTCAATTTCAATGCAAACGTGTTACTAAGCTCAGCAATGGATTATAGGGCCATACTCCACCATTTGGAAGTAGTTTTGAGTAAAATCAACCATGTAAAGTCAAAAACACATTGTCTGTCAAAAAGTGATTCTGGCGCTCTGAAAAGCATTTTGCGGGCATAAAAACAAGAAACGTTGATATCTCTGTCAATTTCAGTTCAAACGTGTTACTAAGCTTACTAAAGGGTTATTGGGCCATACTAAACCATTTGGAAGTGGAATACATTCGTTTTGAGTGAAATCAACAATGTGAGGTCAAAAACACGTTGTTGGTCGAAAAGTGATTCTGGCGCTCTGAAAAGCATTTTAAAGGCATAAAAACAAGAAACGTTGATATCTCTGTCAATTTCAATGCAAACGTGTTACTAAGCTCAGCAATGGATTATAGGGCCATACTCCACCATTTGGAAGTAGTTTTGAGTAAAATCAACCATGTAAAGTCAAAAACACATTGTCTATCAAAAAGTGATTCTGGCGCTCTGAAAAGCATTTTGCGGGCATAAAAACAAGAAACGTTGATATCTGTGTCAATTTCAGTTCAAACGTGTTACTAAGCTTACTAAAGGGTTATTGGGCCATACTAAACCATTTGGAAGTGGAATACATTCGTTTTGAGTGAAATCAACAATGTGAGGTCAAAAACACGTTGTTGGTCGAAAAGTGATTCTGGCGCTCTGAAAAGCATTTTAAAGGCATAAAAACAAGAAACGTTGATATCTCTGTCAATTTCAATGCAAACGTGTTACTAAGCTCAGCAATGGATTATAGGGCCATACTCCACCATTTGGAAGTAGTTTTGAGTAAAATCAACCATGTAAAGTCAAAAACACATTGTCTGTCAAAAAGTGATTCTGGCGCTCTGAAAAGCATTTTGCAGGCATAAAAACAAGAAACGTTGATATCTCTGTCAATTTCAATTCAAACGTGTTACTAAGCTCAGCAATGGGTTATAGGGCCATACTCCACCATTTGGAAGTAGTTTTGAGCAAAATCAACCATGTAAAGTCAAAAACACATTGTCTGTCAAAAAGTGATTCTGGCGCTCTGAAAAGCATTTTGCAGGCATAAAAACAAGAAACGTTGATATCTCTGTCAATTTCAGTTCAAACGTGTTACTAAGCTTACTAAAGGGTTATTGGGCCATACTAAACCATTTTGAAGTGGAATACATTCGTTTTGAGTGAAATCAACAATGTGAGGTCAAAAACACGTTGTTGGTCGAAAAGTGATTCTGGCGCTCTGAAAAGCATTTTAAAGGCATAAAAACAAGAAACGTTGATATCTCTGTCAATTTCAGTTCAAACGTGTTACTAAGCTTACTAAAGGGTTATTGGGCCATACTAAACCATTTGGAAGTGGAATACATTCGTTTTGAGTGAAATCAACAATGTGAGGTCAAAAACACGTTGTTGGTCGAAAAGTGATTCTGGCGCTCTGAAAAGCATTTTAAAGGCATAAAAACAAGAAACGTTGATATCTCTGTCAATTTCAATGCAAACGTGTTACTAAGCTCAGCAATGGATTATAGGGCCATACTCCACCATTTGGAAGTAGTTTTGAGCAAAATCAACCATGTAAAGTCAAAAACACATTGTCTGTCAAAAAGTGATTCTGGCGCTCTGAAAAGCATTTTGCGGGCATAAAAACAAGAAACGTTGATATCTCTGTCAATTTCAGTTCAAACGTGTTACTAAGCTTACTAAAGGGTTATTGGGCCATACTAAACCATTTGGAAGTGGAATACATTCGTTTTGAGTGAAATCAACAATGTGAGGTCAAAAACACGTTGTTGGTCGAAAAGTGATTCTGGCGCTCTGAAAAGCATTTTAAAGGCATAAAAACAAGAAACGTTGATATCTCTGTCAATTTCAATGCAAACGTGTTACTAAGCTCAGCAATGGATTATAGGGCCATACTCCACCATTTGGAAGTAGTTTTGAGTAAAATCAACCATGTAAAGTCAAAAACACATTGTCTGTCAAAAAGTGATTCTGGCGCTCTGAAAAGCATTTTGCGGGCATAAAAACAAGAAACGTTGATATCTCTGTCAATTTCAGTTCAAACGTGTTACTAAGCTTACTAAAGGGTTATTGGGCCATACTAAACCATTTGGAAGTGGAATACATTCGTTTTGAGTGAAATCAACAATGTGAGGTCAAAAACACGTTGTTGGTCGAAAAGTGATTCTGGCGCTCTGAAAAGCATTTTAAAGGCATAAAAACAAGAAACGTTGATATCTCTGTCAATTTCAATGCAAACGTGTTACTAAGCTCAGCAATGGATTATAGGGCCATACTCCACCATTTGGAAGTAGTTTTGAGTAAAATCAACCATGTAAAGTCAAAAACACATTGTCTGTCAAAAAGTGATTCTGGCGCTCTGAAAAGCATTTTGCGGGCATAAAAACAAGAAACGTTGATATCTGTGTCAATTTCAGTTCAAACGTGTTACTAAGCTTACTAAAGGGTTATTGGGCCATACTAAACCATTTGGAAGTGGAATACATTCGTTTTGAGTGAAATCAACAATGTGAGGTCAAAAACACGTTGTTGGTCGAAAAGTGATTCTGGCGCTCTGAAAAGCAATCATTTTAAAGGCATAAAAACAAGAAACGTTGATATCTCTGTCAATTTCAATGCAAACGTGTTACTAAGCTCAGCAATGGATTATAGGGCCATACTCCACCATTTGGAAGTAGTTTTGAGTAAAATCAACCATGTAAAGTCAAAAACACATTGTCTGTCAAAAAGTGATTCTGGCGCTCTGAAAAGCATTTTGCGGGCATAAAAACAAGAAACGTTGATATCTGTGTCAATTTCAGTTCAAACGTGTTGCTAAGCTTACTAAATGGTTATTGGGCCATACTAAACAATTTGGAAGTGGAATACATTCGTTTTGAGTGAAATCAACAATGTGAGGTCAAAAACACGTTGTTGGTCGAAAAGTGATTCTGGCGCTCTGAAAAGCATTTTGCGGGCATAAAAACAAGAAACGTTGATATCTCTGTCAATTTCAATGCAAACGTGTTACTAAGCTCAGCAATGGATTATAGGGCCATACTCCACCATTTGGAAGTAGTTTTGAGCAAAATCAACCATGTAAAGTCAAAAACACATTGTCTGTCAAAAAGTGATTCTGGCGCTCTGAAAAGCATTTTGCGGGCATAAAAACAAGAAACGTTGATATCTCTGTCAATTTCAATGCAAACGTGTTACTAAGCTCAGCAATGGATTATAGGGCCATACTCCACCATTTGGAAGTAGTTTTGAGTAAAATCAACCATGTAAAGTCAAAAACACATTGTCTGTCAAAAAGTGATTCTGGCGCTCTGAAAAGCATTTTGCGGGCATAAAAACAAGAAACGTTGATATCTCTGTCAATTTCAGTTCAAACGTGTTACTAAGCTTACTAAAGGGTTATTGGGCCATACTAAACCATTTGGAAGTGGAATACATTCGTTTTGAGTGAAATCAACAATGTGAGGTCAAAAACACGTTGTTGGTCGAAAAGTGATTCTAGCGCTCTGAAAAGCATTTTAAAGGCATAAAAACAAGAAACGTTGATATCTCTGTCAATTTCAATGCAAACGTGTTACTAAGCTCAGCAATGGATTATAGGGCCATACTCCACCATTTGGAAGTAGTTTTGAGTAAAATCAACCATGTAAAGTCAAAAACACATTGTCTGTCAAAAAGTGATTCTGGCGCTCTGAAAAGCATTTTGCGGGCATAAAAACAAGAAACGTTGATATCTGTGTCAATTTCAGTTCAAACGTGTTACTAAGCTTACTAAAGGGTTATTGGGCCATACTAAACCATTTGGAAGTGGAATACATTCGTTTTGAGTGAAATCAACAATGTGAGGTCAAAAACACGTTGTTGGTCGAAAAGTGATTCTGGCGCTCTGAAAAGCATTTTAAAGGCATAAAAACAAGAAACGTTGATATCTCTGTCAATTTCAATGCAAACGTGTTACTAAGCTCAGCAATGGATTATAGGGCCATACTCCACCATTTGGAAGTAGTTTTGAGTAAAATCAACCATGTAAAGTCAAAAACACATTGTCTATCAAAAAGTGATTCTGGCGCTCTGAAAAGCATTTTGCGGGCATAAAAACAAGAAACGTTGATATCTGTGTCAATTTCAGTTCAAACGTGTTACTAAGCTTACTAAAGGGTTATTGGGCCATACTAAACCATTTGGAAGTGGAATACATTCGTTTTGAGTGAAATCAACAATGTGAGGTCAAAAACACGTTGTTGGTCGAAAAGTGATTCTGGCGCTCTGAAAAGCATTTTAAAGGCATAAAAACAAGAAACGTTGATATCTCTGTCAATTTCAATGCAAACGTGTTACTAAGCTCAGCAATGGATTATAGGGCCATACTCCACCATTTGGAAGTAGTTTTGAGTAAAATCAACCATGTAAAGTCAAAAACACATTGTCTGTCAAAAAGTGATTCTGGCGCTCTGAAAAGCATTTTGCAGGCATAAAAACAAGAAACGTTGATATCTCTGTCAATTTCAATTCAAACGTGTTACTAAGCTCAGCAATGGGTTATAGGGCCATACTCCACCATTTGGAAGTAGTTTTGAGCAAAATCAACCATGTAAAGTCAAAAACACATTGTCTGTCAAAAAGTGATTCTGGCGCTCTGAAAAGCATTTTGCAGGAATAAAAACAAGAAACGTTGATATCTCTGTCAATTTCAGTTCAAACGTGTTACTAAGCTTACTAAAGGGTTATTGGGCCATACTAAACCATTTTGAAGTGGAATACATTCGTTTTGAGTGAAATCAACAATGTGAGGTCAAAAACACGTTGTTGGTCGAAAAGTGATTCTGGCGCTCTGAAAAGCATTTTAAAGGCATAAAAACAAGAAACGTTGATATCTCTGTCAATTTCAGTTCAAACGTGTTACTAAGCTTACTAAAGGGTTATTGGGCCATACTAAACCATTTGGAAGTGGAATACATTCGTTTTGAGTGAAATCAACAATGTGAGGTCAAAAACACGTTGTTGGTCGAAAAGTGATTCTGGCGCTCTGAAAAGCATTTTAAAGGCATAAAAACAAGAAACGTTGATATCTCTGTCAATTTCAATGCAAACGTGTTACTAAGCTCAGCAATGGGTTATAGGGCCATACTCCACCATTTGGAAGTAGTTTTGAGCAAAATCAACCATGTAAAGTCAAAGACCCGTTGTTGGTCAAAAAGTGATTCTGGCGCTCTGAAAAGCATTTTGCAGGCATAAAAACAAGAAACGTTGATATCTCTGTCAATTTCAATGCAAACGTGTTACTAAGCTCAGCAATGGATTATAGGGCCATACTCCACCATTTGGAAGTAGTTTTGAGCAAAATCAACCATGTAAAGTCAAAAACACATTGTCTGTCAAAAAGTGATTCTGGCGCTCTGAAAAGCATTTTGCGGGCATAAAAACAAGAAACGTTGATATCTCTGTCAATTTCAGTTCAAACGTGTTACTAAGCTTACTAAAGGGTTATTGGGCCATACTAAACCATTTGGAAGTGGAATACATTCGTTTTGAGTGAAATCAACAATGTGAGGTCAAAAACACGTTGTTGGTCGAAAAGTGATTCTGGCGCTCTGAAAAGCATTTTAAAGGCATAAAAACAAGAAACGTTGATATCTCTGTCAATTTCAATGCAAACGTGTTACTAAGCTCAGCAATGGATTATAGGGCCATACTCCACCATTTGGAAGTAGTTTTGAGTAAAATCAACCATGTAAAGTCAAAAACACATTGTCTGTCAAAAAGTGATTCTGGCGCTCTGAAAAGCATTTTGCGGGCATAAAAACAAGAAACGTTGATATCTCTGTCAATTTCAGTTCAAACGTGTTACTAAGCTTACTAAAGGGTTATTGGGCCATACTAAACCATTTGGAAGTGGAATACATTCGTTTTGAGTGAAATCAACAATGTGAGGTCAAAAACACGTTGTTGGTCGAAAAGTGATTCTGGCGCTCTGAAAAGCATTTTAAAGGCATAAAAACAAGAAACGTTGATATCTCTGTCAATTTCAATGCAAACGTGTTACTAAGCTCAGCAATGGATTATAGGGCCATACTCCACCATTTGGAAGTAGTTTTGAGTAAAATCAACCATGTAAAGTCAAAAACACATTGTCTGTCAAAAAGTGATTCTGGCGCTCTGAAAAGCATTTTGCGGGCATAAAAACAAGAAACGTTGATATCTGTGTCAATTTCAGTTCAAACGTGTTACTAAGCTTACTAAAGGGTTATTGGGCCATACTAAACCATTTGGAAGTGGAATACATTCGTTTTGAGTGAAATCAACAATGTGAGGTCAAAAACACGTTGTTGGTCGAAAAGTGATTCTGGCGCTCTGAAAAGCAATCATTTTAAAGGCATAAAAACAAGAAACGTTGATATCTCTGTCAATTTCAATGCAAACGTGTTACTAAGCTCAGCAATGGATTATAGGGCCATACTCCACCATTTGGAAGTAGTTTTGAGTAAAATCAACCATGTAAAGTCAAAAACACATTGTCTGTCAAAAAGTGATTCTGGCGCTCTGAAAAGCATTTTGCGGGCATAAAAACAAGAAACGTTGATATCTGTGTCAATTTCAGTTCAAACGTGTTGCTAAGCTTACTAAATGGTTATTGGGCCATACTAAACCATTTGGAAGTGGAATACATTCGTTTTGAGTGAAATCAACAATGTGAGGTCAAAAACACGTTGTTGGTCGAAAAGTGATTCTGGCGCTCTGAAAAGCATTTTGCGGGCATAAAAACAAGAAACGTTGATATCTCTGTCAATTTCAATGCAAACGTGTTACTAAGCTCAGCAATGGATTATAGGGCCATACTCCACCATTTGGAAGTAGTTTTGAGCAAAATCAACCATGTAAAGTCAAAAACACATTGTCTGTCAAAAAGTGATTCTGGCGCTCTGAAAAGCATTTTGCGGGCATAAAAACAAGAAACGTTGATATCTCTGTCAATTTCAATGCAAACGTGTTACTAAGCTCAGCAATGGATTATAGGGCCATACTCCACCATTTGGAAGTAGTTTTGAGTAAAATCAACCATGTAAAGTCAAAAACACATTGTCTGTCAAAAAGTGATTCTGGCGCTCTGAAAAGCATTTTGCGGGCATAAAAACAAGAAACGTTGATATCTCTGTCAATTTCAGTTCAAACGTGTTACTAAGCTTACTAAAGGGTTATTGGGCCATACTAAACCATTTGGAAGTGGAATACATTCGTTTTGAGTGAAATCAACAATGTGAGGTCAAAAACACGTTGTTGGTCGAAAAGTGATTCTAGCGCTCTGAAAAGCATTTTAAAGGCATAAAAACAAGAAACGTTGATATCTCTGTCAATTTCAATGCAAACGTGTTACTAAGCTCAGCAATGGATTATAGGGCCATACTCCACCATTTGGAAGTAGTTTTGAGTAAAATCAACCATGTAAAGTCAAAAACACATTGTCTGTCAAAAAGTGATTCTGGCGCTCTGAAAAGCATTTTGCGGGCATAAAAACAAGAAACGTTGATATCTGTGTCAATTTCAGTTCAAACGTGTTACTAAGCTTACTAAAGGGTTATTGGGCCATACTAAACCATTTGGAAGTGGAATACATTCGTTTTGAGTGAAATCAACAATGTGAGGTCAAAAACACGTTGTTGGTCGAAAAGTGATTCTGGCGCTCTGAAAAGCATTTTAAAGGCATAAAAACAAGAAACGTTGATATCTCTGTCAATTTCAATGCAAACGTGTTACTAAGCTCAGCAATGGATTATAGGGCCATACTCCACCATTTGGAAGTAGTTTTGAGTAAAATCAACCATGTAAAGTCAAAAACACATTGTCTGTCAAAAAGTGATTCTGGCGCTCTGAAAAGCATTTTGCGGGCATAAAAACAAGAAACGTTGATATCTCTGTCAATTTCAGTTCAAACGTGTTACTAAGCTTACTAAAGGGTTATTGGGCCATACTAAACCATTTGGAAGTGGAATACATTCGTTTTGAGTGAAATCAACAATGTGAGGTCAAAAACACGTTGTTGGTCGAAAAGTGATTCTGGCGCTCTGAAAAGCATTTTAAAGGCATAAAAACAAGAAACGTTGATATCTCTGTCAATTTCAATGCAAACGTGTTACTAAGCTCAGCAATGGATTATAGGGCCATACTCCACCATTTGGAAGTAGTTTTGAGTAAAATCAACCATGTAAAGTCAAAAACACATTGTCTGTCAAAAAGTGATTCTGGCGCTCTGAAAAGCATTTTGCGGGCATAAAAACAAGAAACGTTGATATCTGTGTCAATTTCAGTTCAAACGTGTTACTAAGCTTACTAAAGGGTTATTGGGCCATACTAAACCATTTGGAAGTGGAATACATTCGTTTTGAGTGAAATCAACAATGTGAGGTCAAAAACACGTTGTTGGTCGAAAAGTGATTCTGGCGCTCTGAAAAGCATTTTAAAGGCATAAAAACAAGAAACGTTGATATCTCTGTCAATTTCAATGCAAACGTGTTACTAAGCTCAGCAATGGGTTATAGGGCCATACTCCACCATTTGGAAGTAGTTTTGAGCAAAATCAACCATGTAAAGTCAAAAACACGTTGTTGGTCGAAAAGTGATTCTGGCGCTCTGAAAAGCATTTTGCAGGCATAAAAACAAGACATGTTGATATCTCTGTCAATTTCAATGCAAACGTGTTACTAAGCTCAGCAATGGATTATAGGGCCATACTCCACCATTTGGAAGTAGTTTTGAGCAAAATCAACCATGTAAAGTCAAAAACACATTGTCTGTCAAAAAGTGATTCTGGCGCTCTGAAAAGCATTTTGCGGGCATAAAAACAAGAAACGTTGATATCTCTGTCAATTTCAATGCAAACGTGTTACTAAGCTCAGCAATGGATTATAGGGCCATACTCCACCATTTGGAAGTAGTTTTGAGTAAAATCAACCATGTAAAGTCAAAAACACATTGTCTGTCAAAAAGTGATTCTGGCGCTCTGAAAAGCATTTTGCGGGCATAAAAACAAGAAACGTCGATATCTCTGTCAATTTCAGTTCAAACGTGTTACTAAGCTTACTAAAGGGTTATTGGGCCATACTAAACCATTTGGAAGTGGAATACATTCGTTTTGAGTGAAATCAACAATGTGAGGTCAAAAACACGTTGTTGGTCGAAAAGTGATTCTGGCGCTCTGAAAAGCATTTTAAAGGCATAAAAACAAGAAACGTTGATATCTCTGTCAATTTCAATGCAAACGTGTTACTAAGCTCAGCAATGGATTATAGGGCCATACTCCACCATTTGGAAGTAGTTTTGAGTAAAATCAACCATGTAAAGTCAAAAACACATTGTCTGTCAAAAAGTGATTCTGGCGCTCTGAAAAGCATTTTGCGGGCATAAAAACAAGAAACGTTGATATCTGTGTCAATTTCAGTTCAAACGTGTTACTAAGCTTACTAAAGGGTTATTGGGCCATACTAAACCATTTGGAAGTGGAATACATTCGTTTTGAGTGAAATCAACAATGTGAGGTCAAAAACACGTTGTTGGTCGAAAAGTGATTCTAGCGCTCTGAAAAGCATTTTAAAGGCATAAAAACAAGAAACGTTGATATCTCTGTCAATTTCAATGCAAACGTGTTACTAAGCTCAGCAATGGGTTATAGGGCCATACTCCACCATTTGGAAGTAGTTTTGAGCAAAATCAACCATGTAAAGTCAAAGACACGTTGTTGGTCAAAAAGTGATTCTGGCGCTCTGAAAAGCATTTTGCAGGCATAAAAACAAGAAACGTTGATATCTCTGTCAATTTCAATGCAAACGTGTTACTAAGCTCAGCAATGGATTATAGGGCCATACTCCACCATTTGGAAGTAGTTTTGAGTAAAATCAACCATGTAAAGTCAAAAACACATTGTCTGTCAAAAAGTGATTCTGGCGCTCTGAAAAGCATTTTGCGGGCATAAAAACAAGAAACGTTGATATCTCTGTCAATTTCAGTTCAAACGTGTTACTAAGCTTACTAAAGGGTTATTGGGCCATACTAAACCATTTGGAAGTGGAATACATTCGTTTTGAGTGAAATCAACAATGTGAGGTCAAAAACACGTTGTTGGTCGAAAAGTGATTCTGGCGCTCTGAAAAGCATTTTAAAGGCATAAAAACAAGAAACGTTGATATCTCTGTCAATTTCAATGCAAACGTGTTACTAAGCTCAGCAATGGATTATAGGGCCATACTCCACCATTTGGAAGTAGTTTTGAGTAAAATCAACCATGTAAAGTCAAAAACACATTGTCTGTCAAAAAGTGATTCTGGCGCTCTGAAAAGCATTTTGCAGGCATAAAAACAAGAAACGTTGATATCTCTGTCAATTTCAGTTCAAACGTGTTACTAAGCTTACTAAAGGGTTATTGGGCCATACTAAACCATTTTGAAGTGGAATACATTCGTTTTGAGTGAAATCAACAATGTGAGGTCAAAAACACGTTGTTGGTCGAAAAGTGATTCTGGCGCTCTGAAAAGCATTTTAAAGGCATAAAAACAAGAAACGTTGATATCTCTGTCAATTTCAGTTCAAACGTGTTACTAAGCTTACTAAAGGGTTATTGGGCCATACTAAACCATTTGGAAGTGGAATACATTCGTTTTGAGTGAAATCAACAATGTGAGGTCAAAAACACGTTGTTGGTCGAAAAGTGATTCTGGCGCTCTGAAAAGCATTTTAAAGGCATAAAAACAAGAAACGTTGATATCTCTGTCAATTTCAATGCAAACGTGTTACTAAGCTCAGCAATGGGTTATAGGGCCATACTCCACCATTTGGAAGTAGTTTTGAGCAAAATCAACCATGTAAAGTCAAAGACCCGTTGTTGGTCAAAAAGTGATTCTGGCGCTCTGAAAAGCATTTTGCAGGCATAAAAACAAGAAACGTTGATATCTCTGTCAATTTCAATGCAAACGTGTTACTAAGCTCAGCAATGGATTATAGGGCCATACTCCACCATTTGGAAGTAGTTTTGAGCAAAATCAACCATGTAAAGTCAAAAACACATTGTCTGTCAAAAAGTGATTCTGGCGCTCTGAAAAGCATTTTGCGGGCATAAAAACAAGAAACGTTGATATCTCTGTCAATTTCAGTTCAAACGTGTTACTAAGCTTACTAAAGGGTTATTGGGCCATACTAAACCATTTGGAAGTGGAATACATTCGTTTTGAGTGAAATCAACAATGTGAGGTCAAAAACACGTTGTTGGTCGAAAAGTGATTCTGGCGCTCTGAAAAGCATTTTAAAGGCATAAAAACAAGAAACGTTGATATCTCTGTCAATTTCAATGCAAACGTGTTACTAAGCTCAGCAATGGATTATAGGGCCATACTCCACCATTTGGAAGTAGTTTTGAGTAAAATCAACCATGTAAAGTCAAAAACACATTGTCTGTCAAAAAGTGATTCTGGCGCTCTGAAAAGCATTTTGCGGGCATAAAAACAAGAAACGTTGATATCTCTGTCAATTTCAGTTCAAACGTGTTACTAAGCTTACTAAAGGGTTATTGGGCCATACTAAACCATTTGGAAGTGGAATACATTCGTTTTGAGTGAAATCAACAATGTGAGGTCAAAAACACGTTGTTGGTCGAAAAGTGATTCTGGCGCTCTGAAAAGCATTTTAAAGGCATAAAAACAAGAAACGTTGATATCTCTGTCAATTTCAATGCAAACGTGTTACTAAGCTCAGCAATGGATTATAGGGCCATACTCCACCATTTGGAAGTAGTTTTGAGTAAAATCAACCATGTAAAGTCAAAAACACATTGTCTGTCAAAAAGTGATTCTGGCGCTCTGAAAAGCATTTTGCGGGCATAAAAACAAGAAACGTTGATATCTGTGTCAATTTCAGTTCAAACGTGTTACTAAGCTTACTAAAGGGTTATTGGGCCATACTAAACCATTTGGAAGTGGAATACATTCGTTTTGAGTGAAATCAACAATGTGAGGTCAAAAACACGTTGTTGGTCGAAAAGTGATTCTGGCGCTCTGAAAAGCAATCATTTTAAAGGCATAAAAACAAGAAACGTTGATATCTCTGTCAATTTCAATGCAAACGTGTTACTAAGCTCAGCAATGGATTATAGGGCCATACTCCACCATTTGGAAGTAGTTTTGAGTAAAATCAACCATGTAAAGTCAAAAACACATTGTCTGTCAAAAAGTGATTCTGGCGCTCTGAAAAGCATTTTGCGGGCATAAAAACAAGAAACGTTGATATCTCTGTCAATTTCAGTTCAAACGTGTTACTAAGCTTACTAAAGGGTTATTGGGCCATACTAAACCATTTGGAAGTGGAATACATTCGTTTTGAGTGAAATCAACAATGTGAGGTCAAAAACACGTTGTTGGTCGAAAAGTGATTCTGGCGCTCTGAAAAGCATTTTAAAGGCATAAAAACAAGAAACGTTGATATCTCTGTCAATTTCAATGCAAACGTGTTACTAAGCTCAGCAATGGATTATAGGGCCATACTCCACCATTTGGAAGTAGTTTTGAGTAAAATCAACCATGTAAAGTCAAAAACACATTGTCTGTCAAAAAGTGATTCTGGCGCTCTGAAAAGCATTTTGCGGGCATAAAAACAAGAAACGTTGATATCTGTGTCAATTTCAGTTCAAACGTGTTACTAAGCTTACTAAAGGGTTATTGGGCCATACTAAACCATTTGGAAGTGGAATACATTCGTTTTGAGTGAAATCAACAATGTGAGGTCAAAAACACGTTGTTGGTCGAAAAGTGATTCTGGCGCTCTGAAAAGCATTTTAAAGGCATAAAAACAAGAAACGTTGATATCTCTGTCAATTTCAATGCAAACGTGTTACTAAGCTCAGCAATGGGTTATAGGGCCATACTCCACAATTTGGAAGTAGTTTTGAGCAAAATCAACCATGTAAAGTCAAAAACACGTTGTTGGTCGAAAAGTGATTCTGGCGCTCTGAAAAGCATTTTGCAGGCATAAAAACAAGACATGTTGATATCTCTGTCAATTTCAATGCAAACGTGTTACTAAGCTCAGCAATGGATTATAGGGCCATACTCCACCATTTGGAAGTAGTTTTGAGCAAAATCAACCATGTAAAGTCAAAAACACATTGTCTGTCAAAAAGTGATTCTGGCGCTCTGAAAAGCATTTTGCGGGCATAAAAACAAGAAACGTTGATATCTCTGTCAATTTCAATGCAAACGTGTTACTAAGCTCAGCAATGGATTATAGGGCCATACTCCACCATTTGGAAGTAGTTTTGAGTAAAATCAACCATGTAAAGTCAAAAACACATTGTCTGTCAAAAAGTGATTCTGGCGCTCTGAAAAGCATTTTGCGGGCATAAAAACAAGAAACGTTGATATCTCTGTCAATTTCAGTTCAAACGTGTTACTAAGCTTACTAAAGGGTTATTGGGCCATACTAAACCATTTGGAAGTGGAATACATTCGTTTTGAGTGAAATCAACAATGTGAGGTCAAAAACACGTTGTTGGTCGAAAAGTGATTCTGGCGCTCTGAAAAGCATTTTAAAGGCATAAAAACAAGAAACGTTGATATCTCTGTCAATTTCAATGCAAACGTGTTACTAAGCTCAGCAATGGATTATAGGGCCATACTCCACCATTTGGAAGTAGTTTTGAGTAAAATCAACCATGTAAAGTCAAAAACACATTGTCTGTCAAAAAGTGATTCTGGCGCTCTGAAAAGCATTTTGCGGGCATAAAAACAAGAAACGTTGATATCTCTGTCAATTTCAATGCAAACGTGTTACTAAGCTCAGCAATGGATTATAGGGCCATACTCCACCATTTGGAAGTAGTTTTGAGTAAAATCAACCATGTAAAGTCAAAAACACATTGTCTGTCAAAAAGTGATTCTGGCGCTCTGAAAAGCATTTTGCGGGCATAAAAACAAGAAACGTCGATATCTCTGTCAATTTCAGTTCAAACGTGTTACTAAGCTTACTAAAGGGTTATTGGGCCATACTAAACCATTTGGAAGTGGAATACATTCGTTTTGAGTGAAATCAACAATGTGAGGTCAAAAACACGTTGTTGGTCGAAAAGTGATTCTGGCGCTCTGAAAAGCATTTTAAAGGCATAAAAACAAGAAACGTTGATATCTCTGTCAATTTCAATGCAAACGTGTTACTAAGCTCAGCAATGGATTATAGGGCCATACTCCACCATTTGGAAGTAGTTTTGAGTAAAATCAACCATGTAAAGTCAAAAACACATTGTCTGTCAAAAAGTGATTCTGGCGCTCTGAAAAGCATTTTGCGGGCATAAAAACAAGAAACGTTGATATCTGTGTCAATTTCAGTTCAAACGTGTTACTAAGCTTACTAAAGGGTTATTGGGCCATACTAAACCATTTGGAAGTGGAATACATTCGTTTTGAGTGAAATCAACAATGTGAGGTCAAAAACACGTTGTTGGTCGAAAAGTGATTCTAGCGCTCTGAAAAGCATTTTAAAGGCATAAAAACAAGAAACGTTGATATCTCTGTCAATTTCAATGCAAACGTGTTACTAAGCTCAGCAATGGGTTATAGGGCCATACTCCACCATTTGGAAGTAGTTTTGAGCAAAATCAACCATGTAAAGTCAAAGACACGTTGTTGGTCAAAAAGTGATTCTGGCGCTCTGAAAAGCATTTTGCAGGCATAAAAACAAGAAACGTTGATATCTCTGTCAATTTCAATGCAAACGTGTTACTAAGCTCAGCAATGGATTATAGGGCCATACTCCACCATTTGGAAGTAGTTTTGAGTAAAATCAACCATGTAAAGTCAAAAACACATTGTCTGTCAAAAAGTGATTCTGGCGCTCTGAAAAGCATTTTGCGGGCATAAAAACAAGAAACGTTGATATCTCTGTCAATTTCAGTTCAAACGTGTTACTAAGCTTACTAAAGGGTTATTGGGCCATACTAAACCATTTGGAAGTGGAATACATTCGTTTTGAGTGAAATCAACAATGTGAGGTCAAAAACACGTTGTTGGTCGAAAAGTGATTCTGGCGCTCTGAAAAGCATTTTAAAGGCATAAAAACAAGAAACGTTGATATCTCTGTCAATTTCAATGCAAACGTGTTACTAAGCTCAGCAATGGATTATAGGGCCATACTCCACCATTTGGAAGTAGTTTTGAGTAAAATCAACCATGTAAAGTCAAAAACACATTGTCTGTCAAAAAGTGATTCTGGCGCTCTGAAAAGCATTTTGCAGGCATAAAAACAAGAAACGTTGATATCTCTGTCAATTTCAGTTCAAACGTGTTACTAAGCTTACTAAAGGGTTATTGGGCCATACTAAACCATTTTGAAGTGGAATACATTCGTTTTGAGTGAAATCAACAATGTGAGGTCAAAAACACGTTGTTGGTCGAAAAGTGATTCTGGCGCTCTGAAAAGCATTTTAAAGGCATAAAAACAAGAAACGTTGATATCTCTGTCAATTTCAGTTCAAACGTGTTACTAAGCTTACTAAAGGGTTATTGGGCCATACTAAACCATTTGGAAGTGGAATACATTCGTTTTGAGTGAAATCAACAATGTGAGGTCAAAAACACGTTGTTGGTCGAAAAGTGATTCTGGCGCTCTGAAAAGCATTTTAAAGGCATAAAAACAAGAAACGTTGATATCTCTGTCAATTTCAATGCAAACGTGTTACTAAGCTCAGCAATGGGTTATAGGGCCATACTCCACCATTTGGAAGTAGTTTTGAGCAAAATCAACCATGTAAAGTCAAAGACCCGTTGTTGGTCAAAAAGTGATTCTGGCGCTCTGAAAAGCATTTTGCAGGCATAAAAACAAGAAACGTTGATATCTCTGTCAATTTCAATGCAAACGTGTTACTAAGCTCAGCAATGGATTATAGGGCCATACTCCACCATTTGGAAGTAGTTTTGAGCAAAATCAACCATGTAAAGTCAAAAACACATTGTCTGTCAAAAAGTGATTCTGGCGCTCTGAAAAGCATTTTGCGGGCATAAAAACAAGAAACGTTGATATCTCTGTCAATTTCAGTTCAAACGTGTTACTAAGCTTACTAAAGGGTTATTGGGCCATACTAAACCATTTGGAAGTGGAATACATTCGTTTTGAGTGAAATCAACAATGTGAGGTCAAAAACACGTTGTTGGTCGAAAAGTGATTCTGGCGCTCTGAAAAGCATTTTAAAGGCATAAAAACAAGAAACGTTGATATCTCTGTCAATTTCAATGCAAACGTGTTACTAAGCTCAGCAATGGATTATAGGGCCATACTCCACCATTTGGAAGTAGTTTTGAGTAAAATCAACCATGTAAAGTCAAAAACACATTGTCTGTCAAAAAGTGATTCTGGCGCTCTGAAAAGCATTTTGCGGGCATAAAAACAAGAAACGTTGATATCTCTGTCAATTTCAGTTCAAACGTGTTACTAAGCTTACTAAAGGGTTATTGGGCCATACTAAACCATTTGGAAGTGGAATACATTCGTTTTGAGTGAAATCAACAATGTGAGGTCAAAAACACGTTGTTGGTCGAAAAGTGATTCTGGCGCTCTGAAAAGCATTTTAAAGGCATAAAAACAAGAAACGTTGATATCTCTGTCAATTTCAATGCAAACGTGTTACTAAGCTCAGCAATGGATTATAGGGCCATACTCCACCATTTGGAAGTAGTTTTGAGTAAAATCAACCATGTAAAGTCAAAAACACATTGTCTGTCAAAAAGTGATTCTGGCGCTCTGAAAAGCATTTTGCGGGCATAAAAACAAGAAACGTTGATATCTGTGTCAATTTCAGTTCAAACGTGTTACTAAGCTTACTAAAGGGTTATTGGGCCATACTAAACCATTTGGAAGTGGAATACATTCGTTTTGAGTGAAATCAACAATGTGAGGTCAAAAACACGTTGTTGGTCGAAAAGTGATTCTGGCGCTCTGAAAAGCAATCATTTTAAAGGCATAAAAACAAGAAACGTTGATATCTCTGTCAATTTCAATGCAAACGTGTTACTAAGCTCAGCAATGGATTATAGGGCCATACTCCACCATTTGGAAGTAGTTTTGAGTAAAATCAACCATGTAAAGTCAAAAACACATTGTCTGTCAAAAAGTGATTCTGGCGCTCTGAAAAGCATTTTGCGGGCATAAAAACAAGAAACGTTGATATCTCTGTCAATTTCAGTTCAAACGTGTTACTAAGCTTACTAAAGGGTTATTGGGCCATACTAAACCATTTGGAAGTGGAATACATTCGTTTTGAGTGAAATCAACAATGTGAGGTCAAAAACACGTTGTTGGTCGAAAAGTGATTCTGGCGCTCTGAAAAGCATTTTAAAGGCATAAAAACAAGAAACGTTGATATCTCTGTCAATTTCAATGCAAACGTGTTACTAAGCTCAGCAATGGATTATAGGGCCATACTCCACCATTTGGAAGTAGTTTTGAGTAAAATCAACCATGTAAAGTCAAAAACACATTGTCTGTCAAAAAGTGATTCTGGCGCTCTGAAAAGCATTTTGCGGGCATAAAAACAAGAAACGTTGATATCTGTGTCAATTTCAGTTCAAACGTGTTACTAAGCTTACTAAAGGGTTATTGGGCCATACTAAACCATTTGGAAGTGGAATACATTCGTTTTGAGTGAAATCAACAATGTGAGGTCAAAAACACGTTGTTGGTCGAAAAGTGATTCTGGCGCTCTGAAAAGCATTTTAAAGGCATAAAAACAAGAAACGTTGATATCTCTGTCAATTTCAATGCAAACGTGTTACTAAGCTCAGCAATGGGTTATAGGGCCATACTCCACAATTTGGAAGTAGTTTTGAGCAAAATCAACCATGTAAAGTCAAAAACACGTTGTTGGTCGAAAAGTGATTCTGGCGCTCTGAAAAGCATTTTGCAGGCATAAAAACAAGACATGTTGATATCTCTGTCAATTTCAATGCAAACGTGTTACTAAGCTCAGCAATGGATTATAGGGCCATACTCCACCATTTGGAAGTAGTTTTGAGCAAAATCAACCATGTAAAGTCAAAAACACATTGTCTGTCAAAAAGTGATTCTGGCGCTCTGAAAAGCATTTTGCGGGCATAAAAACAAGAAACGTTGATATCTCTGTCAATTTCAATGCAAACGTGTTACTAAGCTCAGCAATGGATTATAGGGCCATACTCCACCATTTGGAAGTAGTTTTGAGTAAAATCAACCATGTAAAGTCAAAAACACATTGTCTGTCAAAAAGTGATTCTGGCGCTCTGAAAAGCATTTTGCGGGCATAAAAACAAGAAACGTTGATATCTCTGTCAATTTCAGTTCAAACGTGTTACTAAGCTTACTAAAGGGTTATTGGGCCATACTAAACCATTTGGAAGTGGAATACATTCGTTTTGAGTGAAATCAACAATGTGAGGTCAAAAACACGTTGTTGGTCGAAAAGTGATTCTGGCGCTCTGAAAAGCATTTTAAAGGCATAAAAACAAGAAACGTTGATATCTCTGTCAATTTCAATGCAAACGTGTTACTAAGCTCAGCAATGGATTATAGGGCCATACTCCACCATTTGGAAGTAGTTTTGAGTAAAATCAACCATGTAAAGTCAAAAACACATTGTCTGTCAAAAAGTGATTCTGGCGCTCTGAAAAGCATTTTGCGGGCATAAAAACAAGAAACGTTGATATCTGTGTCAATTTCAGTTCAAACGTGTTACTAAGCTTACTAAAGGGTTATTGGGCCATACTAAACCATTTGGAAGTGGAATACATTCGTTTTGAGTGAAATCAACAATGTGAGGTCAAAAACACGTTGTTGGTCGAAAAGTGATTCTGGCGCTCTGAAAAGCATTTTAAAGGCATAAAAACAAGAAACGTTGATATCTCTGTCAATTTCAATGCAAACGTGTTACTAAGCTCAGCAATGGGTTATAGGGCCATACTCCACCATTTGGAAGTAGTTTTGAGCAAAATCAACCATGTAAAGTCAAAAACACGTTGTTGGTCGAAAAGTGATTCTGGCGCTCTGAAAAGCATTTTGCAGGCATAAAAACAAGACATGTTGATATCTCTGTCAATTTCAATGCAAACGTGTTACTAAGCTCAGCAATGGATTATAGGGCCATACTCCACCATTTGGAAGTAGTTTTGAGCAAAATCAACCATGTAAAGTCAAAAACACATTGTCTGTCAAAAAGTGATTCTGGCGCTCTGAAAAGCATTTTGCGGGCATAAAAACAAGAAACGTTGATATCTCTGTCAATTTCAATGCAAACGTGTTACTAAGCTCAGCAATGGATTATAGGGCCATACTCCACCATTTGGAAGTAGTTTTGAGTAAAATCAACCATGTAAAGTCAAAAACACATTGTCTGTCAAAAAGTGATTCTGGCGCTCTGAAAAGCATTTTGCGGGCATAAAAACAAGAAACGTCGATATCTCTGTCAATTTCAGTTCAAACGTGTTACTAAGCTTACTAAAGGGTTATTGGGCCATACTAAACCATTTGGAAGTGGAATACATTCGTTTTGAGTGAAATCAACAATGTGAGGTCAAAAACACGTTGTTGGTCGAAAAGTGATTCTGGCGCTCTGAAAAGCATTTTAAAGGCATAAAAACAAGAAACGTTGATATCTCTGTCAATTTCAATGCAAACGTGTTACTAAGCTCAGCAATGGATTATAGGGCCATACTCCACCATTTGGAAGTAGTTTTGAGTAAAATCAACCATGTAAAGTCAAAAACACATTGTCTGTCAAAAAGTGATTCTGGCGCTCTGAAAAGCATTTTGCGGGCATAAAAACAAGAAACGTTGATATCTGTGTCAATTTCAGTTCAAACGTGTTACTAAGCTTACTAAAGGGTTATTGGGCCATACTAAACCATTTGGAAGTGGAATACATTCGTTTTGAGTGAAATCAACAATGTGAGGTCAAAAACACGTTGTTGGTCGAAAAGTGATTCTAGCGCTCTGAAAAGCATTTTAAAGGCATAAAAACAAGAAACGTTGATATCTCTGTCAATTTCAATGCAAACGTGTTACTAAGCTCAGCAATGGGTTATAGGGCCATACTCCACCATTTGGAAGTAGTTTTGAGCAAAATCAACCATGTAAAGTCAAAGACACGTTGTTGGTCAAAAAGTGATTCTGGCGCTCTGAAAAGCATTTTGCAGGCATAAAAACAAGAAACGTTGATATCTCTGTCAATTTCAATGCAAACGTGTTACTAAGCTCAGCAATGGATTATAGGGCCATACTCCACCATTTGGAAGTAGTTTTGAGTAAAATCAACCATGTAAAGTCAAAAACACATTGTCTGTCAAAAAGTGATTCTGGCGCTCTGAAAAGCATTTTGCGGGCATAAAAACAAGAAACGTTGATATCTCTGTCAATTTCAGTTCAAACGTGTTACTAAGCTTACTAAAGGGTTATTGGGCCATACTAAACCATTTGGAAGTGGAATACATTCGTTTTGAGTGAAATCAACAATGTGAGGTCAAAAACACGTTGTTGGTCGAAAAGTGATTCTGGCGCTCTGAAAAGCATTTTAAAGGCATAAAAACAAGAAACGTTGATATCTCTGTCAATTTCAATGCAAACGTGTTACTAAGCTCAGCAATGGATTATAGGGCCATACTCCACCATTTGGAAGTAGTTTTGAGTAAAATCAACCATGTAAAGTCAAAAACACATTGTCTGTCAAAAAGTGATTCTGGCGCTCTGAAAAGCATTTTGCAGGCATAAAAACAAGAAACGTTGATATCTCTGTCAATTTCAGTTCAAACGTGTTACTAAGCTTACTAAAGGGTTATTGGGCCATACTAAACCATTTTGAAGTGGAATACATTCGTTTTGAGTGAAATCAACAATGTGAGGTCAAAAACACGTTGTTGGTCGAAAAGTGATTCTGGCGCTCTGAAAAGCATTTTAAAGGCATAAAAACAAGAAACGTTGATATCTCTGTCAATTTCAGTTCAAACGTGTTACTAAGCTTACTAAAGGGTTATTGGGCCATACTAAACCATTTGGAAGTGGAATACATTCGTTTTGAGTGAAATCAACAATGTGAGGTCAAAAACACGTTGTTGGTCGAAAAGTGATTCTGGCGCTCTGAAAAGCATTTTAAAGGCATAAAAACAAGAAACGTTGATATCTCTGTCAATTTCAATGCAAACGTGTTACTAAGCTCAGCAATGGGTTATAGGGCCATACTCCACCATTTGGAAGTAGTTTTGAGCAAAATCAACCATGTAAAGTCAAAGACCCGTTGTTGGTCAAAAAGTGATTCTGGCGCTCTGAAAAGCATTTTGCAGGCATAAAAACAAGAAACGTTGATATCTCTGTCAATTTCAATGCAAACGTGTTACTAAGCTCAGCAATGGATTATAGGGCCATACTCCACCATTTGGAAGTAGTTTTGAGCAAAATCAACCATGTAAAGTCAAAAACACATTGTCTGTCAAAAAGTGATTCTGGCGCTCTGAAAAGCATTTTGCGGGCATAAAAACAAGAAACGTTGATATCTCTGTCAATTTCAGTTCAAACGTGTTACTAAGCTTACTAAAGGGTTATTGGGCCATACTAAACCATTTGGAAGTGGAATACATTCGTTTTGAGTGAAATCAACAATGTGAGGTCAAAAACACGTTGTTGGTCGAAAAGTGATTCTGGCGCTCTGAAAAGCATTTTAAAGGCATAAAAACAAGAAACGTTGATATCTCTGTCAATTTCAATGCAAACGTGTTACTAAGCTCAGCAATGGATTATAGGGCCATACTCCACCATTTGGAAGTAGTTTTGAGTAAAATCAACCATGTAAAGTCAAAAACACATTGTCTGTCAAAAAGTGATTCTGGCGCTCTGAAAAGCATTTTGCGGGCATAAAAACAAGAAACGTTGATATCTCTGTCAATTTCAGTTCAAACGTGTTACTAAGCTTACTAAAGGGTTATTGGGCCATACTAAACCATTTGGAAGTGGAATACATTCGTTTTGAGTGAAATCAACAATGTGAGGTCAAAAACACGTTGTTGGTCGAAAAGTGATTCTGGCGCTCTGAAAAGCATTTTAAAGGCATAAAAACAAGAAACGTTGATATCTCTGTCAATTTCAATGCAAACGTGTTACTAAGCTCAGCAATGGATTATAGGGCCATACTCCACCATTTGGAAGTAGTTTTGAGTAAAATCAACCATGTAAAGTCAAAAACACATTGTCTGTCAAAAAGTGATTCTGGCGCTCTGAAAAGCATTTTGCGGGCATAAAAACAAGAAACGTTGATATCTGTGTCAATTTCAGTTCAAACGTGTTACTAAGCTTACTAAAGGGTTATTGGGCCATACTAAACCATTTGGAAGTGGAATACATTCGTTTTGAGTGAAATCAACAATGTGAGGTCAAAAACACGTTGTTGGTCGAAAAGTGATTCTGGCGCTCTGAAAAGCAATCATTTTAAAGGCATAAAAACAAGAAACGTTGATATCTCTGTCAATTTCAATGCAAACGTGTTACTAAGCTCAGCAATGGATTATAGGGCCATACTCCACCATTTGGAAGTAGTTTTGAGTAAAATCAACCATGTAAAGTCAAAAACACATTGTCTGTCAAAAAGTGATTCTGGCGCTCTGAAAAGCATTTTGCGGGCATAAAAACAAGAAACGTTGATATCTCTGTCAATTTCAGTTCAAACGTGTTACTAAGCTTACTAAAGGGTTATTGGGCCATACTAAACCATTTGGAAGTGGAATACATTCGTTTTGAGTGAAATCAACAATGTGAGGTCAAAAACACGTTGTTGGTCGAAAAGTGATTCTGGCGCTCTGAAAAGCATTTTAAAGGCATAAAAACAAGAAACGTTGATATCTCTGTCAATTTCAATGCAAACGTGTTACTAAGCTCAGCAATGGATTATAGGGCCATACTCCACCATTTGGAAGTAGTTTTGAGTAAAATCAACCATGTAAAGTCAAAAACACATTGTCTGTCAAAAAGTGATTCTGGCGCTCTGAAAAGCATTTTGCGGGCATAAAAACAAGAAACGTTGATATCTGTGTCAATTTCAGTTCAAACGTGTTACTAAGCTTACTAAAGGGTTATTGGGCCATACTAAACCATTTGGAAGTGGAATACATTCGTTTTGAGTGAAATCAACAATGTGAGGTCAAAAACACGTTGTTGGTCGAAAAGTGATTCTGGCGCTCTGAAAAGCATTTTAAAGGCATAAAAACAAGAAACGTTGATATCTCTGTCAATTTCAATGCAAACGTGTTACTAAGCTCAGCAATGGGTTATAGGGCCATACTCCACAATTTGGAAGTAGTTTTGAGCAAAATCAACCATGTAAAGTCAAAAACACGTTGTTGGTCGAAAAGTGATTCTGGCGCTCTGAAAAGCATTTTGCAGGCATAAAAACAAGACATGTTGATATCTCTGTCAATTTCAATGCAAACGTGTTACTAAGCTCAGCAATGGATTATAGGGCCATACTCCACCATTTGGAAGTAGTTTTGAGCAAAATCAACCATGTAAAGTCAAAAACACATTGTCTGTCAAAAAGTGATTCTGGCGCTCTGAAAAGCATTTTGCGGGCATAAAAACAAGAAACGTTGATATCTCTGTCAATTTCAATGCAAACGTGTTACTAAGCTCAGCAATGGATTATAGGGCCATACTCCACCATTTGGAAGTAGTTTTGAGTAAAATCAACCATGTAAAGTCAAAAACACATTGTCTGTCAAAAAGTGATTCTGGCGCTCTGAAAAGCATTTTGCGGGCATAAAAACAAGAAACGTTGATATCTCTGTCAATTTCAGTTCAAACGTGTTACTAAGCTTACTAAAGGGTTATTGGGCCATACTAAACCATTTGGAAGTGGAATACATTCGTTTTGAGTGAAATCAACAATGTGAGGTCAAAAACACGTTGTTGGTCGAAAAGTGATTCTGGCGCTCTGAAAAGCATTTTAAAGGCATAAAAACAAGAAACGTTGATATCTCTGTCAATTTCAATGCAAACGTGTTACTAAGCTCAGCAATGGATTATAGGGCCATACTCCACCATTTGGAAGTAGTTTTGAGTAAAATCAACCATGTAAAGTCAAAAACACATTGTCTGTCAAAAAGTGATTCTGGCGCTCTGAAAAGCATTTTGCGGGCATAAAAACAAGAAACGTTGATATCTGTGTCAATTTCAGTTCAAACGTGTTACTAAGCTTACTAAAGGGTTATTGGGCCATACTAAACCATTTGGAAGTGGAATACATTCGTTTTGAGTGAAATCAACAATGTGAGGTCAAAAACACGTTGTTGGTCGAAAAGTGATTCTGGCGCTCTGAAAAGCATTTTAAAGGCATAAAAACAAGAAACGTTGATATCTCTGTCAATTTCAATGCAAACGTGTTACTAAGCTCAGCAATGGGTTATAGGGCCATACTCCACCATTTGGAAGTAGTTTTGAGCAAAATCAACCATGTAAAGTCAAAAACACGTTGTTGGTCGAAAAGTGATTCTGGCGCTCTGAAAAGCATTTTGCAGGCATAAAAACAAGACATGTTGATATCTCTGTCAATTTCAATGCAAACGTGTTACTAAGCTCAGCAATGGATTATAGGGCCATACTCCACCATTTGGAAGTAGTTTTGAGCAAAATCAACCATGTAAAGTCAAAAACACATTGTCTGTCAAAAAGTGATTCTGGCGCTCTGAAAAGCATTTTGCGGGCATAAAAACAAGAAACGTTGATATCTCTGTCAATTTCAATGCAAACGTGTTACTAAGCTCAGCAATGGATTATAGGGCCATACTCCACCATTTGGAAGTAGTTTTGAGTAAAATCAACCATGTAAAGTCAAAAACACATTGTCTGTCAAAAAGTGATTCTGGCGCTCTGAAAAGCATTTTGCGGGCATAAAAACAAGAAACGTCGATATCTCTGTCAATTTCAGTTCAAACGTGTTACTAAGCTTACTAAAGGGTTATTGGGCCATACTAAACCATTTGGAAGTGGAATACATTCGTTTTGAGTGAAATCAACAATGTGAGGTCAAAAACACGTTGTTGGTCGAAAAGTGATTCTGGCGCTCTGAAAAGCATTTTAAAGGCATAAAAACAAGAAACGTTGATATCTCTGTCAATTTCAATGCAAACGTGTTACTAAGCTCAGCAATGGATTATAGGGCCATACTCCACCATTTGGAAGTAGTTTTGAGTAAAATCAACCATGTAAAGTCAAAAACACATTGTCTGTCAAAAAGTGATTCTGGCGCTCTGAAAAGCATTTTGCGGGCATAAAAACAAGAAACGTTGATATCTGTGTCAATTTCAGTTCAAACGTGTTACTAAGCTTACTAAAGGGTTATTGGGCCATACTAAACCATTTGGAAGTGGAATACATTCGTTTTGAGTGAAATCAACAATGTGAGGTCAAAAACACGTTGTTGGTCGAAAAGTGATTCTAGCGCTCTGAAAAGCATTTTAAAGGCATAAAAACAAGAAACGTTGATATCTCTGTCAATTTCAATGCAAACGTGTTACTAAGCTCAGCAATGGGTTATAGGGCCATACTCCACCATTTGGAAGTAGTTTTGAGCAAAATCAACCATGTAAAGTCAAAGACACGTTGTTGGTCAAAAAGTGATTCTGGCGCTCTGAAAAGCATTTTGCAGGCATAAAAACAAGAAACGTTGATATCTCTGTCAATTTCAATGCAAACGTGTTACTAAGCTCAGCAATGGATTATAGGGCCATACTCCACCATTTGGAAGTAGTTTTGAGTAAAATCAACCATGTAAAGTCAAAAACACATTGTCTGTCAAAAAGTGATTCTGGCGCTCTGAAAAGCATTTTGCGGGCATAAAAACAAGAAACGTTGATATCTCTGTCAATTTCAGTTCAAACGTGTTACTAAGCTTACTAAAGGGTTATTGGGCCATACTAAACCATTTGGAAGTGGAATACATTCGTTTTGAGTGAAATCAACAATGTGAGGTCAAAAACACGTTGTTGGTCGAAAAGTGATTCTAGCGCTCTGAAAAGCATTTTAAAGGCATAAAAACAAGAAACGTTGATATCTCTGTCAATTTCAATGCAAACGTGTTACTAAGCTCAGCAATGGATTATAGGGCCATACTCCACCATTTGGAAGTAGTTTTGAGTAAAATCAACCATGTAAAGTCAAAAACACATTGTCTGTCAAAAAGTGATTCTGGCGCTCTGAAAAGCATTTTGCGGGCATAAAAACAAGAAACGTTGATATCTCTGTCAATTTCAGTTCAAACGTGTTACTAAGCTTACTAAAGGGTTATTGGGCCATACTAAACCATTTGGAAGTGGAATACATTCGTTTTGAGTGAAATCAACAATGTGAGGTCAAAAACACGTTGTTGGTCGAAAAGTGATTCTGGCGCTCTGAAAAGCATTTTAAAGGCATAAAAACAAGAAACGTTGATATCTCTGTCAATTTCAATGCAAACGTGTTACTAAGCTCAGCAATGGATTATAGGGCCATACTCCACCATTTGGAAGTAGTTTTGAGTAAAATCAACCATGTAAAGTCAAAAACACATTGTCTGTCAAAAAGTGATTCTGGCGCTCTGAAAAGCATTTTGCGGGCATAAAAACAAGAAACGTTGATATCTGTGTCAATTTCAGTTCAAACGTGTTACTAAGCTTACTAAAGGGTTATTGGGCCATACTAAACCATTTGGAAGTGGAATACATTCGTTTTGAGTGAAATCAACAATGTGAGGTCAAAAACACGTTGTTGGTCGAAAAGTGATTCTGGCGCTCTGAAAAGCAATCATTTTAAAGGCATAAAAACAAGAAACGTTGATATCTCTGTCAATTTCAATGCAAACGTGTTACTAAGCTCAGCAATGGATTATAGGGCCATACTCCACCATTTGGAAGTAGTTTTGAGTAAAATCAACCATGTAAAGTCAAAAACACATTGTCTGTCAAAAAGTGATTCTGGCGCTCTGAAAAGCATTTTGCGGGCATAAAAACAAGAAACGTTGATATCTGTGTCAATTTCAGTTCAAACGTGTTGCTAAGCTTACTAAATGGTTATTGGGCCATACTAAACCATTTGGAAGTGGAATACATTCGTTTTGAGTGAAATCAACAATGTGAGGTCAAAAACACGTTGTTGGTCGAAAAGTGATTCTGGCGCTCTGAAAAGCATTTTGCGGGCATAAAAACAAGAAACGTTGATATCTCTGTCAATTTCAATGCAAACGTGTTACTAAGCTCAGCAATGGATTATAGGGCCATACTCCACCATTTGGAAGTAGTTTTGAGCAAAATCAACCATGTAAAGTCAAAAACACATTGTCTGTCAAAAAGTGATTCTGGCGCTCTGAAAAGCATTTTGCGGGCATAAAAACAAGAAACGTTGATATCTCTGTCAATTTCAATGCAAACGTGTTACTAAGCTCAGCAATGGATTATAGGGCCATACTCCACCATTTGGAAGTAGTTTTGAGTAAAATCAACCATGTAAAGTCAAAAACACATTGTCTGTCAAAAAGTGATTCTGGCGCTCTGAAAAGCATTTTGCGGGCATAAAAACAAGAAACGTTGATATCTCTGTCAATTTCAGTTCAAACGTGTTACTAAGCTTACTAAAGGGTTATTGGGCCATACTAAACCATTTGGAAGTGGAATACATTCGTTTTGAGTGAAATCAACAATGTGAGGTCAAAAACACGTTGTTGGTCGAAAAGTGATTCTAGCGCTCTGAAAAGCATTTTAAAGGCATAAAAACAAGAAACGTTGATATCTCTGTCAATTTCAATGCAAACGTGTTACTAAGCTCAGCAATGGATTATAGGGCCATACTCCACCATTTGGAAGTAGTTTTGAGTAAAATCAACCATGTAAAGTCAAAAACACATTGTCTGTCAAAAAGTGATTCTGGCGCTCTGAAAAGCATTTTGCGGGCATAAAAACAAGAAACGTTGATATCTGTGTCAATTTCAGTTCAAACGTGTTACTAAGCTTACTAAAGGGTTATTGGGCCATACTAAACCATTTGGAAGTGGAATACATTCGTTTTGAGTGAAATCAACAATGTGAGGTCAAAAACACGTTGTTGGTCGAAAAGTGATTCTGGCGCTCTGAAAAGCATTTTAAAGGCATAAAAACAAGAAACGTTGATATCTCTGTCAATTTCAATGCAAACGTGTTACTAAGCTCAGCAATGGATTATAGGGCCATACTCCACCATTTGGAAGTAGTTTTGAGTAAAATCAACCATGTAAAGTCAAAAACACATTGTCTGTCAAAAAGTGATTCTGGCGCTCTGAAAAGCATTTTGCGGGCATAAAAACAAGAAACGTTGATATCTCTGTCAATTTCAGTTCAAACGTGTTACTAAGCTTACTAAAGGGTTATTGGGCCATACTAAACCATTTGGAAGTGGAATACATTCGTTTTGAGTGAAATCAACAATGTGAGGTCAAAAACACGTTGTTGGTCGAAAAGTGATTCTGGCGCTCTGAAAAGCATTTTAAAGGCATAAAAACAAGAAACGTTGATATCTCTGTCAATTTCAATGCAAACGTGTTACTAAGCTCAGCAATGGATTATAGGGCCATACTCCACCATTTGGAAGTAGTTTTGAGTAAAATCAACCATGTAAAGTCAAAAACACATTGTCTGTCAAAAAGTGATTCTGGCGCTCTGAAAAGCATTTTGCGGGCATAAAAACAAGAAACGTTGATATCTGTGTCAATTTCAGTTCAAACGTGTTACTAAGCTTACTAAAGGGTTATTGGGCCATACTAAACCATTTGGAAGTGGAATACATTCGTTTTGAGTGAAATCAACAATGTGAGGTCAAAAACACGTTGTTGGTCGAAAAGTGATTCTGGCGCTCTGAAAAGCATTTTAAAGGCATAAAAACAAGAAACGTTGATATCTCTGTCAATTTCAATGCAAACGTGTTACTAAGCTCAGCAATGGGTTATAGGGCCATACTCCACCATTTGGAAGTAGTTTTGAGCAAAATCAACCATGTAAAGTCAAAAACACGTTGTTGGTCGAAAAGTGATTCTGGCGCTCTGAAAAGCATTTTGCAGGCATAAAAACAAGACATGTTGATATCTCTGTCAATTTCAATGCAAACGTGTTACTAAGCTCAGCAATGGATTATAGGGCCATACTCCACCATTTGGAAGTAGTTTTGAGCAAAATCAACCATGTAAAGTCAAAAACACATTGTCTGTCAAAAAGTGATTCTGGCGCTCTGAAAAGCATTTTGCGGGCATAAAAACAAGAAACGTTGATATCTCTGTCAATTTCAATGCAAACGTGTTACTAAGCTCAGCAATGGATTATAGGGCCATACTCCACCATTTGGAAGTAGTTTTGAGTAAAATCAACCATGTAAAGTCAAAAACACATTGTCTGTCAAAAAGTGATTCTGGCGCTCTGAAAAGCATTTTGCGGGCATAAAAACAAGAAACGTCGATATCTCTGTCAATTTCAGTTCAAACGTGTTACTAAGCTTACTAAAGGGTTATTGGGCCATACTAAACCATTTGGAAGTGGAATACATTCGTTTTGAGTGAAATCAACAATGTGAGGTCAAAAACACGTTGTTGGTCGAAAAGTGATTCTGGCGCTCTGAAAAGCATTTTAAAGGCATAAAAACAAGAAACGTTGATATCTCTGTCAATTTCAATGCAAACGTGTTACTAAGCTCAGCAATGGATTATAGGGCCATACTCCACCATTTGGAAGTAGTTTTGAGTAAAATCAACCATGTAAAGTCAAAAACACATTGTCTGTCAAAAAGTGATTCTGGCGCTCTGAAAAGCATTTTGCGGGCATAAAAACAAGAAACGTTGATATCTGTGTCAATTTCAGTTCAAACGTGTTACTAAGCTTACTAAAGGGTTATTGGGCCATACTAAACCATTTGGAAGTGGAATACATTCGTTTTGAGTGAAATCAACAATGTGAGGTCAAAAACACGTTGTTGGTCGAAAAGTGATTCTAGCGCTCTGAAAAGCATTTTAAAGGCATAAAAACAAGAAACGTTGATATCTCTGTCAATTTCAATGCAAACGTGTTACTAAGCTCAGCAATGGGTTATAGGGCCATACTCCACCATTTGGAAGTAGTTTTGAGCAAAATCAACCATGTAAAGTCAAAGACACGTTGTTGGTCAAAAAGTGATTCTGGCGCTCTGAAAAGCATTTTGCAGGCATAAAAACAAGAAACGTTGATATCTCTGTCAATTTCAATGCAAACGTGTTACTAAGCTCAGCAATGGATTATAGGGCCATACTCCACCATTTGGAAGTAGTTTTGAGTAAAATCAACCATGTAAAGTCAAAAACACATTGTCTGTCAAAAAGTGATTCTGGCGCTCTGAAAAGCATTTTGCGGGCATAAAAACAAGAAACGTTGATATCTCTGTCAATTTCAGTTCAAACGTGTTACTAAGCTTACTAAAGGGTTATTGGGCCATACTAAACCATTTGGAAGTGGAATACATTCGTTTTGAGTGAAATCAACAATGTGAGGTCAAAAACACGTTGTTGGTCGAAAAGTGATTCTGGCGCTCTGAAAAGCATTTTAAAGGCATAAAAACAAGAAACGTTGATATCTCTGTCAATTTCAATGCAAACGTGTTACTAAGCTCAGCAATGGATTATAGGGCCATACTCCACCATTTGGAAGTAGTTTTGAGTAAAATCAACCATGTAAAGTCAAAAACACATTGTCTGTCAAAAAGTGATTCTGGCGCTCTGAAAAGCATTTTGCAGGCATAAAAACAAGAAACGTTGATATCTCTGTCAATTTCAGTTCAAACGTGTTACTAAGCTTACTAAAGGGTTATTGGGCCATACTAAACCATTTTGAAGTGGAATACATTCGTTTTGAGTGAAATCAACAATGTGAGGTCAAAAACACGTTGTTGGTCGAAAAGTGATTCTGGCGCTCTGAAAAGCATTTTAAAGGCATAAAAACAAGAAACGTTGATATCTCTGTCAATTTCAGTTCAAACGTGTTACTAAGCTTACTAAAGGGTTATTGGGCCATACTAAACCATTTGGAAGTGGAATACATTCGTTTTGAGTGAAATCAACAATGTGAGGTCAAAAACACGTTGTTGGTCGAAAAGTGATTCTGGCGCTCTGAAAAGCATTTTAAAGGCATAAAAACAAGAAACGTTGATATCTCTGTCAATTTCAATGCAAACGTGTTACTAAGCTCAGCAATGGGTTATAGGGCCATACTCCACCATTTGGAAGTAGTTTTGAGCAAAATCAACCATGTAAAGTCAAAGACCCGTTGTTGGTCAAAAAGTGATTCTGGCGCTCTGAAAAGCATTTTGCAGGCATAAAAACAAGAAACGTTGATATCTCTGTCAATTTCAATGCAAACGTGTTACTAAGCTCAGCAATGGATTATAGGGCCATACTCCACCATTTGGAAGTAGTTTTGAGCAAAATCAACCATGTAAAGTCAAAAACACATTGTCTGTCAAAAAGTGATTCTGGCGCTCTGAAAAGCATTTTGCGGGCATAAAAACAAGAAACGTTGATATCTCTGTCAATTTCAGTTCAAACGTGTTACTAAGCTTACTAAAGGGTTATTGGGCCATACTAAACCATTTGGAAGTGGAATACATTCGTTTTGAGTGAAATCAACAATGTGAGGTCAAAAACACGTTGTTGGTCGAAAAGTGATTCTGGCGCTCTGAAAAGCATTTTAAAGGCATAAAAACAAGAAACGTTGATATCTCTGTCAATTTCAATGCAAACGTGTTACTAAGCTCAGCAATGGATTATAGGGCCATACTCCACCATTTGGAAGTAGTTTTGAGTAAAATCAACCATGTAAAGTCAAAAACACATTGTCTGTCAAAAAGTGATTCTGGCGCTCTGAAAAGCATTTTGCGGGCATAAAAACAAGAAACGTTGATATCTCTGTCAATTTCAGTTCAAACGTGTTACTAAGCTTACTAAAGGGTTATTGGGCCATACTAAACCATTTGGAAGTGGAATACATTCGTTTTGAGTGAAATCAACAATGTGAGGTCAAAAACACGTTGTTGGTCGAAAAGTGATTCTGGCGCTCTGAAAAGCATTTTAAAGGCATAAAAACAAGAAACGTTGATATCTCTGTCAATTTCAATGCAAACGTGTTACTAAGCTCAGCAATGGATTATAGGGCCATACTCCACCATTTGGAAGTAGTTTTGAGTAAAATCAACCATGTAAAGTCAAAAACACATTGTCTGTCAAAAAGTGATTCTGGCGCTCTGAAAAGCATTTTGCGGGCATAAAAACAAGAAACGTTGATATCTGTGTCAATTTCAGTTCAAACGTGTTACTAAGCTTACTAAAGGGTTATTGGGCCATACTAAACCATTTGGAAGTGGAATACATTCGTTTTGAGTGAAATCAACAATGTGAGGTCAAAAACACGTTGTTGGTCGAAAAGTGATTCTGGCGCTCTGAAAAGCAATCATTTTAAAGGCATAAAAACAAGAAACGTTGATATCTCTGTCAATTTCAATGCAAACGTGTTACTAAGCTCAGCAATGGATTATAGGGCCATACTCCACCATTTGGAAGTAGTTTTGAGTAAAATCAACCATGTAAAGTCAAAAACACATTGTCTGTCAAAAAGTGATTCTGGCGCTCTGAAAAGCATTTTGCGGGCATAAAAACAAGAAACGTTGATATCTCTGTCAATTTCAGTTCAAACGTGTTACTAAGCTTACTAAAGGGTTATTGGGCCATACTAAACCATTTGGAAGTGGAATACATTCGTTTTGAGTGAAATCAACAATGTGAGGTCAAAAACACGTTGTTGGTCGAAAAGTGATTCTGGCGCTCTGAAAAGCATTTTAAAGGCATAAAAACAAGAAACGTTGATATCTCTGTCAATTTCAATGCAAACGTGTTACTAAGCTCAGCAATGGATTATAGGGCCATACTCCACCATTTGGAAGTAGTTTTGAGTAAAATCAACCATGTAAAGTCAAAAACACATTGTCTGTCAAAAAGTGATTCTGGCGCTCTGAAAAGCATTTTGCGGGCATAAAAACAAGAAACGTTGATATCTGTGTCAATTTCAGTTCAAACGTGTTACTAAGCTTACTAAAGGGTTATTGGGCCATACTAAACCATTTGGAAGTGGAATACATTCGTTTTGAGTGAAATCAACAATGTGAGGTCAAAAACACGTTGTTGGTCGAAAAGTGATTCTGGCGCTCTGAAAAGCATTTTAAAGGCATAAAAACAAGAAACGTTGATATCTCTGTCAATTTCAATGCAAACGTGTTACTAAGCTCAGCAATGGGTTATAGGGCCATACTCCACAATTTGGAAGTAGTTTTGAGCAAAATCAACCATGTAAAGTCAAAAACACGTTGTTGGTCGAAAAGTGATTCTGGCGCTCTGAAAAGCATTTTGCAGGCATAAAAACAAGACATGTTGATATCTCTGTCAATTTCAATGCAAACGTGTTACTAAGCTCAGCAATGGATTATAGGGCCATACTCCACCATTTGGAAGTAGTTTTGAGCAAAATCAACCATGTAAAGTCAAAAACACATTGTCTGTCAAAAAGTGATTCTGGCGCTCTGAAAAGCATTTTGCGGGCATAAAAACAAGAAACGTTGATATCTCTGTCAATTTCAATGCAAACGTGTTACTAAGCTCAGCAATGGATTATAGGGCCATACTCCACCATTTGGAAGTAGTTTTGAGTAAAATCAACCATGTAAAGTCAAAAACACATTGTCTGTCAAAAAGTGATTCTGGCGCTCTGAAAAGCATTTTGCGGGCATAAAAACAAGAAACGTTGATATCTCTGTCAATTTCAGTTCAAACGTGTTACTAAGCTTACTAAAGGGTTATTGGGCCATACTAAACCATTTGGAAGTGGAATACATTCGTTTTGAGTGAAATCAACAATGTGAGGTCAAAAACACGTTGTTGGTCGAAAAGTGATTCTGGCGCTCTGAAAAGCATTTTAAAGGCATAAAAACAAGAAACGTTGATATCTCTGTCAATTTCAATGCAAACGTGTTACTAAGCTCAGCAATGGATTATAGGGCCATACTCCACCATTTGGAAGTAGTTTTGAGTAAAATCAACCATGTAAAGTCAAAAACACATTGTCTGTCAAAAAGTGATTCTGGCGCTCTGAAAAGCATTTTGCGGGCATAAAAACAAGAAACGTTGATATCTGTGTCAATTTCAGTTCAAACGTGTTACTAAGCTTACTAAAGGGTTATTGGGCCATACTAAACCATTTGGAAGTGGAATACATTCGTTTTGAGTGAAATCAACAATGTGAGGTCAAAAACACGTTGTTGGTCGAAAAGTGATTCTGGCGCTCTGAAAAGCATTTTAAAGGCATAAAAACAAGAAACGTTGATATCTCTGTCAATTTCAATGCAAACGTGTTACTAAGCTCAGCAATGGGTTATAGGGCCATACTCCACCATTTGGAAGTAGTTTTGAGCAAAATCAACCATGTAAAGTCAAAAACACGTTGTTGGTCGAAAAGTGATTCTGGCGCTCTGAAAAGCATTTTGCAGGCATAAAAACAAGACATGTTGATATCTCTGTCAATTTCAATGCAAACGTGTTACTAAGCTCAGCAATGGATTATAGGGCCATACTCCACCATTTGGAAGTAGTTTTGAGCAAAATCAACCATGTAAAGTCAAAAACACATTGTCTGTCAAAAAGTGATTCTGGCGCTCTGAAAAGCATTTTGCGGGCATAAAAACAAGAAACGTTGATATCTCTGTCAATTTCAATGCAAACGTGTTACTAAGCTCAGCAATGGATTATAGGGCCATACTCCACCATTTGGAAGTAGTTTTGAGTAAAATCAACCATGTAAAGTCAAAAACACATTGTCTGTCAAAAAGTGATTCTGGCGCTCTGAAAAGCATTTTGCGGGCATAAAAACAAGAAACGTCGATATCTCTGTCAATTTCAGTTCAAACGTGTTACTAAGCTTACTAAAGGGTTATTGGGCCATACTAAACCATTTGGAAGTGGAATACATTCGTTTTGAGTGAAATCAACAATGTGAGGTCAAAAACACGTTGTTGGTCGAAAAGTGATTCTGGCGCTCTGAAAAGCATTTTAAAGGCATAAAAACAAGAAACGTTGATATCTCTGTCAATTTCAATGCAAACGTGTTACTAAGCTCAGCAATGGATTATAGGGCCATACTCCACCATTTGGAAGTAGTTTTGAGTAAAATCAACCATGTAAAGTCAAAAACACATTGTCTGTCAAAAAGTGATTCTGGCGCTCTGAAAAGCATTTTGCGGGCATAAAAACAAGAAACGTTGATATCTGTGTCAATTTCAGTTCAAACGTGTTACTAAGCTTACTAAAGGGTTATTGGGCCATACTAAACCATTTGGAAGTGGAATACATTCGTTTTGAGTGAAATCAACAATGTGAGGTCAAAAACACGTTGTTGGTCGAAAAGTGATTCTAGCGCTCTGAAAAGCATTTTAAAGGCATAAAAACAAGAAACGTTGATATCTCTGTCAATTTCAATGCAAACGTGTTACTAAGCTCAGCAATGGGTTATAGGGCCATACTCCACCATTTGGAAGTAGTTTTGAGCAAAATCAACCATGTAAAGTCAAAGACACGTTGTTGGTCAAAAAGTGATTCTGGCGCTCTGAAAAGCATTTTGCAGGCATAAAAACAAGAAACGTTGATATCTCTGTCAATTTCAATGCAAACGTGTTACTAAGCTCAGCAATGGATTATAGGGCCATACTCCACCATTTGGAAGTAGTTTTGAGTAAAATCAACCATGTAAAGTCAAAAACACATTGTCTGTCAAAAAGTGATTCTGGCGCTCTGAAAAGCATTTTGCGGGCATAAAAACAAGAAACGTTGATATCTCTGTCAATTTCAGTTCAAACGTGTTACTAAGCTTACTAAAGGGTTATTGGGCCATACTAAACCATTTGGAAGTGGAATACATTCGTTTTGAGTGAAATCAACAATGTGAGGTCAAAAACACGTTGTTGGTCGAAAAGTGATTCTAGCGCTCTGAAAAGCATTTTAAAGGCATAAAAACAAGAAACGTTGATATCTCTGTCAATTTCAATGCAAACGTGTTACTAAGCTCAGCAATGGATTATAGGGCCATACTCCACCATTTGGAAGTAGTTTTGAGTAAAATCAACCATGTAAAGTCAAAAACACATTGTCTGTCAAAAAGTGATTCTGGCGCTCTGAAAAGCATTTTGCGGGCATAAAAACAAGAAACGTTGATATCTCTGTCAATTTCAGTTCAAACGTGTTACTAAGCTTACTAAAGGGTTATTGGGCCATACTAAACCATTTGGAAGTGGAATACATTCGTTTTGAGTGAAATCAACAATGTGAGGTCAAAAACACGTTGTTGGTCGAAAAGTGATTCTGGCGCTCTGAAAAGCATTTTAAAGGCATAAAAACAAGAAACGTTGATATCTCTGTCAATTTCAATGCAAACGTGTTACTAAGCTCAGCAATGGATTATAGGGCCATACTCCACCATTTGGAAGTAGTTTTGAGTAAAATCAACCATGTAAAGTCAAAAACACATTGTCTATCAAAAAGTGATTCTGGCGCTCTGAAAAGCATTTTGCGGGCATAAAAACAAGAAACGTTGATATCTGTGTCAATTTCAGTTCAAACGTGTTACTAAGCTTACTAAAGGGTTATTGGGCCATACTAAACCATTTGGAAGTGGAATACATTCGTTTTGAGTGAAATCAACAATGTGAGGTCAAAAACACGTTGTTGGTCGAAAAGTGATTCTGGCGCTCTGAAAAGCATTTTAAAGGCATAAAAACAAGAAACGTTGATATCTCTGTCAATTTCAATGCAAACGTGTTACTAAGCTCAGCAATGGATTATAGGGCCATACTCCACCATTTGGAAGTAGTTTTGAGTAAAATCAACCATGTAAAGTCAAAAACACATTGTCTGTCAAAAAGTGATTCTGGCGCTCTGAAAAGCATTTTGCGGGCATAAAAACAAGAAACGTTGATATCTCTGTCAATTTCAGTTCAAACGTGTTACTAAGCTTACTAAAGGGTTATTGGGCCATACTAAACCATTTGGAAGTGGAATACATTCGTTTTGAGTGAAATCAACAATGTGAGGTCAAAAACACGTTGTTGGTCGAAAAGTGATTCTGGCGCTCTGAAAAGCATTTTAAAGGCATAAAAACAAGAAACGTTGATATCTCTGTCAATTTCAATGCAAACGTGTTACTAAGCTCAGCAATGGATTATAGGGCCATACTCCACCATTTGGAAGTAGTTTTGAGTAAAATCAACCATGTAAAGTCAAAAACACATTGTCTGTCAAAAAGTGATTCTGGCGCTCTGAAAAGCATTTTGCGGGCATAAAAACAAGAAACGTTGATATCTGTGTCAATTTCAGTTCAAACGTGTTACTAAGCTTACTAAAGGGTTATTGGGCCATACTAAACCATTTGGAAGTGGAATACATTCGTTTTGAGTGAAATCAACAATGTGAGGTCAAAAACACGTTGTTGGTCGAAAAGTGATTCTGGCGCTCTGAAAAGCATTTTAAAGGCATAAAAACAAGAAACGTTGATATCTCTGTCAATTTCAATGCAAACGTGTTACTAAGCTCAGCAATGGGTTATAGGGCCATACTCCACAATTTGGAAGTAGTTTTGAGCAAAATCAACCATGTAAAGTCAAAAACACGTTGTTGGTCGAAAAGTGATTCTGGCGCTCTGAAAAGCATTTTGCAGGCATAAAAACAAGACATGTTGATATCTCTGTCAATTTCAATGCAAACGTGTTACTAAGCTCAGCAATGGATTATAGGGCCATACTCCACCATTTGGAAGTAGTTTTGAGCAAAATCAACCATGTAAAGTCAAAAACACATTGTCTGTCAAAAAGTGATTCTGGCGCTCTGAAAAGCATTTTGCGGGCATAAAAACAAGAAACGTTGATATCTCTGTCAATTTCAATGCAAACGTGTTACTAAGCTCAGCAATGGATTATAGGGCCATACTCCACCATTTGGAAGTAGTTTTGAGTAAAATCAACCATGTAAAGTCAAAAACACATTGTCTGTCAAAAAGTGATTCTGGCGCTCTGAAAAGCATTTTGCGGGCATAAAAACAAGAAACGTTGATATCTCTGTCAATTTCAGTTCAAACGTGTTACTAAGCTTACTAAAGGGTTATTGGGCCATACTAAACCATTTGGAAGTGGAATACATTCGTTTTGAGTGAAATCAACAATGTGAGGTCAAAAACACGTTGTTGGTCGAAAAGTGATTCTGGCGCTCTGAAAAGCATTTTAAAGGCATAAAAACAAGAAACGTTGATATCTCTGTCAATTTCAATGCAAACGTGTTACTAAGCTCAGCAATGGATTATAGGGCCATACTCCACCATTTGGAAGTAGTTTTGAGTAAAATCAACCATGTAAAGTCAAAAACACATTGTCTGTCAAAAAGTGATTCTGGCGCTCTGAAAAGCATTTTGCGGGCATAAAAACAAGAAACGTTGATATCTGTGTCAATTTCAGTTCAAACGTGTTACTAAGCTTACTAAAGGGTTATTGGGCCATACTAAACCATTTGGAAGTGGAATACATTCGTTTTGAGTGAAATCAACAATGTGAGGTCAAAAACACGTTGTTGGTCGAAAAGTGATTCTGGCGCTCTGAAAAGCATTTTAAAGGCATAAAAACAAGAAACGTTGATATCTCTGTCAATTTCAATGCAAACGTGTTACTAAGCTCAGCAATGGGTTATAGGGCCATACTCCACCATTTGGAAGTAGTTTTGAGCAAAATCAACCATGTAAAGTCAAAAACACGTTGTTGGTCGAAAAGTGATTCTGGCGCTCTGAAAAGCATTTTGCAGGCATAAAAACAAGACATGTTGATATCTCTGTCAATTTCAATGCAAACGTGTTACTAAGCTCAGCAATGGATTATAGGGCCATACTCCACCATTTGGAAGTAGTTTTGAGCAAAATCAACCATGTAAAGTCAAAAACACATTGTCTGTCAAAAAGTGATTCTGGCGCTCTGAAAAGCATTTTGCGGGCATAAAAACAAGAAACGTTGATATCTCTGTCAATTTCAATGCAAACGTGTTACTAAGCTCAGCAATGGATTATAGGGCCATACTCCACCATTTGGAAGTAGTTTTGAGTAAAATCAACCATGTAAAGTCAAAAACACATTGTCTGTCAAAAAGTGATTCTGGCGCTCTGAAAAGCATTTTGCGGGCATAAAAACAAGAAACGTCGATATCTCTGTCAATTTCAGTTCAAACGTGTTACTAAGCTTACTAAAGGGTTATTGGGCCATACTAAACCATTTGGAAGTGGAATACATTCGTTTTGAGTGAAATCAACAATGTGAGGTCAAAAACACGTTGTTGGTCGAAAAGTGATTCTGGCGCTCTGAAAAGCATTTTAAAGGCATAAAAACAAGAAACGTTGATATCTCTGTCAATTTCAATGCAAACGTGTTACTAAGCTCAGCAATGGATTATAGGGCCATACTCCACCATTTGGAAGTAGTTTTGAGTAAAATCAACCATGTAAAGTCAAAAACACATTGTCTGTCAAAAAGTGATTCTGGCGCTCTGAAAAGCATTTTGCGGGCATAAAAACAAGAAACGTTGATATCTGTGTCAATTTCAGTTCAAACGTGTTACTAAGCTTACTAAAGGGTTATTGGGCCATACTAAACCATTTGGAAGTGGAATACATTCGTTTTGAGTGAAATCAACAATGTGAGGTCAAAAACACGTTGTTGGTCGAAAAGTGATTCTAGCGCTCTGAAAAGCATTTTAAAGGCATAAAAACAAGAAACGTTGATATCTCTGTCAATTTCAATGCAAACGTGTTACTAAGCTCAGCAATGGGTTATAGGGCCATACTCCACCATTTGGAAGTAGTTTTGAGCAAAATCAACCATGTAAAGTCAAAGACACGTTGTTGGTCAAAAAGTGATTCTGGCGCTCTGAAAAGCATTTTGCAGGCATAAAAACAAGAAACGTTGATATCTCTGTCAATTTCAATGCAAACGTGTTACTAAGCTCAGCAATGGATTATAGGGCCATACTCCACCATTTGGAAGTAGTTTTGAGTAAAATCAACCATGTAAAGTCAAAAACACATTGTCTGTCAAAAAGTGATTCTGGCGCTCTGAAAAGCATTTTGCGGGCATAAAAACAAGAAACGTTGATATCTCTGTCAATTTCAGTTCAAACGTGTTACTAAGCTTACTAAAGGGTTATTGGGCCATACTAAACCATTTGGAAGTGGAATACATTCGTTTTGAGTGAAATCAACAATGTGAGGTCAAAAACACGTTGTTGGTCGAAAAGTGATTCTGGCGCTCTGAAAAGCATTTTAAAGGCATAAAAACAAGAAACGTTGATATCTCTGTCAATTTCAATGCAAACGTGTTACTAAGCTCAGCAATGGATTATAGGGCCATACTCCACCATTTGGAAGTAGTTTTGAGTAAAATCAACCATGTAAAGTCAAAAACACATTGTCTGTCAAAAAGTGATTCTGGCGCTCTGAAAAGCATTTTGCAGGCATAAAAACAAGAAACGTTGATATCTCTGTCAATTTCAGTTCAAACGTGTTACTAAGCTTACTAAAGGGTTATTGGGCCATACTAAACCATTTTGAAGTGGAATACATTCGTTTTGAGTGAAATCAACAATGTGAGGTCAAAAACACGTTGTTGGTCGAAAAGTGATTCTGGCGCTCTGAAAAGCATTTTAAAGGCATAAAAACAAGAAACGTTGATATCTCTGTCAATTTCAGTTCAAACGTGTTACTAAGCTTACTAAAGGGTTATTGGGCCATACTAAACCATTTGGAAGTGGAATACATTCGTTTTGAGTGAAATCAACAATGTGAGGTCAAAAACACGTTGTTGGTCGAAAAGTGATTCTGGCGCTCTGAAAAGCATTTTAAAGGCATAAAAACAAGAAACGTTGATATCTCTGTCAATTTCAATGCAAACGTGTTACTAAGCTCAGCAATGGGTTATAGGGCCATACTCCACCATTTGGAAGTAGTTTTGAGCAAAATCAACCATGTAAAGTCAAAGACCCGTTGTTGGTCAAAAAGTGATTCTGGCGCTCTGAAAAGCATTTTGCAGGCATAAAAACAAGAAACGTTGATATCTCTGTCAATTTCAATGCAAACGTGTTACTAAGCTCAGCAATGGATTATAGGGCCATACTCCACCATTTGGAAGTAGTTTTGAGCAAAATCAACCATGTAAAGTCAAAAACACATTGTCTGTCAAAAAGTGATTCTGGCGCTCTGAAAAGCATTTTGCGGGCATAAAAACAAGAAACGTTGATATCTCTGTCAATTTCAGTTCAAACGTGTTACTAAGCTTACTAAAGGGTTATTGGGCCATACTAAACCATTTGGAAGTGGAATACATTCGTTTTGAGTGAAATCAACAATGTGAGGTCAAAAACACGTTGTTGGTCGAAAAGTGATTCTGGCGCTCTGAAAAGCATTTTAAAGGCATAAAAACAAGAAACGTTGATATCTCTGTCAATTTCAATGCAAACGTGTTACTAAGCTCAGCAATGGATTATAGGGCCATACTCCACCATTTGGAAGTAGTTTTGAGTAAAATCAACCATGTAAAGTCAAAAACACATTGTCTGTCAAAAAGTGATTCTGGCGCTCTGAAAAGCATTTTGCGGGCATAAAAACAAGAAACGTTGATATCTGTGTCAATTTCAGTTCAAACGTGTTACTAAGCTTACTAAAGGGTTATTGGGCCATACTAAACCATTTGGAAGTGGAATACATTCGTTTTGAGTGAAATCAACAATGTGAGGTCAAAAACACGTTGTTGGTCGAAAAGTGATTCTGGCGCTCTGAAAAGCAATCATTTTAAAGGCATAAAAACAAGAAACGTTGATATCTCTGTCAATTTCAATGCAAACGTGTTACTAAGCTCAGCAATGGATTATAGGGCCATACTCCACCATTTGGAAGTAGTTTTGAGTAAAATCAACCATGTAAAGTCAAAAACACATTGTCTGTCAAAAAGTGATTCTGGCGCTCTGAAAAGCATTTTGCGGGCATAAAAACAAGAAACGTTGATATCTGTGTCAATTTCAGTTCAAACGTGTTGCTAAGCTTACTAAAGGGTTATTGGGCCATACTAAACCATTTGGAAGTGGAATACATTCGTTTTGAGTGAAATCAACAATGTGAGGTCAAAAACACGTTGTTGGTCGAAAAGTGATTCTGGCGCTCTGAAAAGCATTTTGCGGGCATAAAAACAAGAAACGTTGATATCTCTGTCAATTTCAATGCAAACGTGTTACTAAGCTCAGCAATGGATTATAGGGCCATACTCCACCATTTGGAAGTAGTTTTGAGCAAAATCAACCATGTAAAGTCAAAAACACATTGTCTGTCAAAAAGTGATTCTGGCGCTCTGAAAAGCATTTTGCGGGCATAAAAACAAGAAACGTTGATATCTCTGTCAATTTCAATGCAAACGTGTTACTAAGCTCAGCAATGGATTATAGGGCCATACTCCACCATTTGGAAGTAGTTTTGAGTAAAATCAACCATGTAAAGTCAAAAACACATTGTCTATCAAAAAGTGATTCTGGCGCTCTGAAAAGCATTTTGCGGGCATAAAAACAAGAAACGTTGATATCTGTGTCAATTTCAGTTCAAACGTGTTACTAAGCTTACTAAAGGGTTATTGGGCCATACTAAACCATTTGGAAGTGGAATACATTCGTTTTGAGTGAAATCAACAATGTGAGGTCAAAAACACGTTGTTGGTCGAAAAGTGATTCTGGCGCTCTGAAAAGCATTTTAAAGGCATAAAAACAAGAAACGTTGATATCTCTGTCAATTTCAATGCAAACGTGTTACTAAGCTCAGCAATGGATTATAGGGCCATACTCCACCATTTGGAAGTAGTTTTGAGTAAAATCAACCATGTAAAGTCAAAAACACATTGTCTGTCAAAAAGTGATTCTGGCGCTCTGAAAAGCATTTTGCGGGCATAAAAACAAGAAACGTTGATATCTGTGTCAATTTCAGTTCAAACGTGTTACTAAGCTTACTAAAGGGTTATTGGGCCATACTAAACCATTTGGAAGTGGAATACATTCGTTTTGAGTGAAATCAACAATGTGAGGTCAAAAACACGTTGTTGGTCGAAAAGTGATTCTGGCGCTCTGAAAAGCATTTTAAAGGCATAAAAACAAGAAACGTTGATATCTCTGTCAATTTCAATGCAAACGTGTTACTAAGCTCAGCAATGGATTATAGGGCCATACTCCACCATTTGGAAGTAGTTTTGAGTAAAATCAACCATGTAAAGTCAAAAACACATTGTCTGTCAAAAAGTGATTCTGGCGCTCTGAAAAGCATTTTGCAGGCATAAAAACAAGAAACGTTGATATCTCTGTCAATTTCAATTCAAACGTGTTACTAAGCTCAGCAATGGGTTATAGGGCCATACTCCACCATTTGGAAGTAGTTTTGAGCAAAATCAACCATGTAAAGTCAAAAACACATTGTCTGTCAAAAAGTGATTCTGGCGCTCTGAAAAGCATTTTGCAGGCATAAAAACAAGAAACGTTGATATCTCTGTCAATTTCAGTTCAAACGTGTTACTAAGCTTACTAAAGGGTTATTGGGCCATACTAAACCATTTTGAAGTGGAATACATTCGTTTTGAGTGAAATCAACAATGTGAGGTCAAAAACACGTTGTTGGTCGAAAAGTGATTCTGGCGCTCTGAAAAGCATTTTAAAGGCATAAAAACAAGAAACGTTGATATCTCTGTCAATTTCAGTTCAAACGTGTTACTAAGCTTACTAAAGGGTTATTGGGCCATACTAAACCATTTGGAAGTGGAATACATTCGTTTTGAGTGAAATCAACAATGTGAGGTCAAAAACACGTTGTTGGTCGAAAAGTGATTCTGGCGCTCTGAAAAGCATTTTAAAGGCATAAAAACAAGAAACGTTGATATCTCTGTCAATTTCAATGCAAACGTGTTACTAAGCTCAGCAATGGGTTATAGGGCCATACTCCACCATTTGGAAGTAGTTTTGAGCAAAATCAACCATGTAAAGTCAAAGACCCGTTGTTGGTCAAAAAGTGATTCTGGCGCTCTGAAAAGCATTTTGCAGGCATAAAAACAAGAAACGTTGATATCTCTGTCAATTTCAATGCAAACGTGTTACTAAGCTCAGCAATGGATTATAGGGCCATACTCCACCATTTGGAAGTAGTTTTGAGCAAAATCAACCATGTAAAGTCAAAAACACATTTTCTGTCAAAAAGTGATTCTGGCGCTCTGAAAAGCATTTTGCGGGCATAAAAACAAGAAACGTTGATATCTCTGTCAATTTCAGTTCAAACGTGTTACTAAGCTTACTAAAGGGTTATTGGGCCATACTAAACCATTTGGAAGTGGAATACATTCGTTTTGAGTGAAATCAACAATGTGAGGTCAAAAACACGTTGTTGGTCGAAAAGTGATTCTGGCGCTCTGAAAAGCATTTTAAAGGCATAAAAACAAGAAACGTTGATATCTCTGTCAATTTCAATGCAAACGTGTTACTAAGCTCAGCAATGGATTATAGGGCCATACTCCACCATTTGGAAGTAGTTTTGAGTAAAATCAACCATGTAAAGTCAAAAACACATTGTCTGTCAAAAAGTGATTCTGGCGCTCTGAAAAGCATTTTGCGGGCATAAAAACAAGAAACGTTGATATCTCTGTCAATTTCAGTTCAAACGTGTTACTAAGCTTACTAAAGGGTTATTGGGCCATACTAAACCATTTGGAAGTGGAATACATTCGTTTTGAGTGAAATCAACAATGTGAGGTCAAAAACACGTTGTTGGTCGAAAAGTGATTCTGGCGCTCTGAAAAGCATTTTAAAGGCATAAAAACAAGAAACGTTGATATCTCTGTCAATTTCAATGCAAACGTGTTACTAAGCTCAGCAATGGATTATAGGGCCATACTCCACCATTTGGAAGTAGTTTTGAGTAAAATCAACCATGTAAAGTCAAAAACACATTGTCTGTCAAAAAGTGATTCTGGCGCTCTGAAAAGCATTTTGCGGGCATAAAAACAAGAAACGTTGATATCTGTGTCAATTTCAGTTCAAACGTGTTACTAAGCTTACTAAAGGGTTATTGGGCCATACTAAACCATTTGGAAGTGGAATACATTCGTTTTGAGTGAAATCAACAATGTGAGGTCAAAAACACGTTGTTGGTCGAAAAGTGATTCTGGCGCTCTGAAAAGCAATCATTTTAAAGGCATAAAAACAAGAAACGTTGATATCTCTGTCAATTTCAATGCAAACGTGTTACTAAGCTCAGCAATGGATTATAGGGCCATACTCCACCATTTGGAAGTAGTTTTGAGTAAAATCAACCATGTAAAGTCAAAAACACATTGTCTGTCAAAAAGTGATTCTGGCGCTCTGAAAAGCATTTTGCGGGCATAAAAACAAGAAACGTTGATATCTGTGTCAATTTCAGTTCAAACGTGTTGCTAAGCTTACTAAAGGGTTATTGGGCCATACTAAACCATTTGGAAGTGGAATACATTCGTTTTGAGTGAAATCAACAATGTGAGGTCAAAAACACGTTGTTGGTCGAAAAGTGATTCTGGCGCTCTGAAAAGCATTTTGCGGGCATAAAAACAAGAAACGTTGATATCTCTGTCAATTTCAATGCAAACGTGTTACTAAGCTCAGCAATGGATTATAGGGCCATACTCCACCATTTGGAAGTAGTTTTGAGCAAAATCAACCATGTAAAGTCAAAAACACATTGTCTGTCAAAAAGTGATTCTGGCGCTCTGAAAAGCATTTTGCGGGCATAAAAACAAGAAACGTTGATATCTCTGTCAATTTCAATGCAAACGTGTTACTAAGCTCAGCAATGGATTATAGGGCCATACTCCACCATTTGGAAGTAGTTTTGAGTAAAATCAACCATGTAAAGTCAAAAACACATTGTCTGTCAAAAAGTGATTCTGGCGCTCTGAAAAGCATTTTGCGGGCATAAAAACAAGAAACGTTGATATCTCTGTCAATTTCAGTTCAAACGTGTTACTAAGCTTACTAAAGGGTTATTGGGCCATACTAAACCATTTGGAAGTGGAATACATTCGTTTTGAGTGAAATCAACAATGTGAGGTCAAAAACACGTTGTTGGTCGAAAAGTGATTCTAGCGCTCTGAAAAGCATTTTAAAGGCATAAAAACAAGAAACGTTGATATCTCTGTCAATTTCAATGCAAACGTGTTACTAAGCTCAGCAATGGATTATAGGGCCATACTCCACCATTTGGAAGTAGTTTTGAGTAAAATCAACCATGTAAAGTCAAAAACACATTGTCTGTCAAAAAGTGATTCTGGCGCTCTGAAAAGCATTTTGCGGGCATAAAAACAAGAAACGTTGATATCTCTGTCAATTTCAGTTCAAACGTGTTACTAAGCTTACTAAAGGGTTATTGGGCCATACTAAACCATTTGGAAGTGGAATACATTCGTTTTGAGTGAAATCAACAATGTGAGGTCAAAAACACGTTGTTGGTCGAAAAGTGATTCTGGCGCTCTGAAAAGCATTTTAAAGGCATAAAAACAAGAAACGTTGATATCTCTGTCAATTTCAATGCAAACGTGTTACTAAGCTCAGCAATGGATTATAGGGCCATACTCCACCATTTGGAAGTAGTTTTGAGTAAAATCAACCATGTAAAGTCAAAAACACATTGTCTGTCAAAAAGTGATTCTGGCGCTCTGAAAAGCATTTTGCGGGCATAAAAACAAGAAACGTTGATATCTCTGTCAATTTCAGTTCAAACGTGTTACTAAGCTTACTAAAGGGTTATTGGGCCATACTAAACCATTTGGAAGTGGAATACATTCGTTTTGAGTGAAATCAACAATGTGAGGTCAAAAACGCGTTGTTGGTCGAAAAGTGATTCTGGCGCTCTGAAAAGCATTTTAAAGGCATAAAAACAAGAAACGTTGATATCTCTGTCAATTTCAATGCAAACGTGTTACTAAGCTCAGCAATGGATTATAGGGCCATACTCCACCATTTGGAAGTAGTTTTGAGTAAAATCAACCATGTAAAGTCAAAAACACATTGTCTGTCAAAAAGTGATTCTGGCGCTCTGAAAAGCATTTTGCAGGCATAAAAACAAGAAACGTTGATATCTCTGTCAATTTCAGTTCAAACGTGTTACTAAGCTTACTAAAGGGTTATTGGGCCATACTAAACCATTTTGAAGTGGAATACATTCGTTTTGAGTGAAATCAACAATGTGAGGTCAAAAACACGTTGTTGGTCGAAAAGTGATTCTGGCGCTCTGAAAAGCATTTTAAAGGCATAAAAACAAGAAACGTTGATATCTCTGTCAATTTCAGTTCAAACGTGTTACTAAGCTTACTAAAGGGTTATTGGGCCATACTAAACCATTTGGAAGTGGAATACATTCGTTTTGAGTGAAATCAACAATGTGAGGTCAAAAACACGTTGTTGGTCGAAAAGTGATTCTGGCGCTCTGAAAAGCATTTTAAAGGCATAAAAACAAGAAACGTTGATATCTCTGTCAATTTCAATGCAAACGTGTTACTAAGCTCAGCAATGGGTTATAGGGCCATACTCCACCATTTGGAAGTAGTTTTGAGCAAAATCAACCATGTAAAGTCAAAGACCCGTTGTTGGTCAAAAAGTGATTCTGGCGCTCTGAAAAGCATTTTGCAGGCATAAAAACAAGAAACGTTGATATCTCTGTCAATTTCAATGCAAACGTGTTACTAAGCTCAGCAATGGATTATAGGGCCATACTCCACCATTTGGAAGTAGTTTTGAGCAAAATCAACCATGTAAAGTCAAAAACACATTGTCTGTCAAAAAGTGATTCTGGCGCTCTGAAAAGCATTTTGCGGGCATAAAAACAAGAAACGTTGATATCTCTGTCAATTTCAGTTCAAACGTGTTACTAAGCTTACTAAAGGGTTATTGGGCCATACTAAACCATTTGGAAGTGGAATACATTCGTTTTGAGTGAAATCAACAATGTGAGGTCAAAAACACGTTGTTGGTCGAAAAGTGATTCTGGCGCTCTGAAAAGCATTTTAAAGGCATAAAAACAAGAAACGTTGATATCTCTGTCAATTTCAATGCAAACGTGTTACTAAGCTCAGCAATGGATTATAGGGCCATACTCCACCATTTGGAAGTAGTTTTGAGTAAAATCAACCATGTAAAGTCAAAAACACATTGTCTGTCAAAAAGTGATTCTGGCGCTCTGAAAAGCATTTTGCGGGCATAAAAACAAGAAACGTTGATATCTCTGTCAATTTCAGTTCAAACGTGTTACTAAGCTTACTAAAGGGTTATTGGGCCATACTAAACCATTTGGAAGTGGAATACATTCGTTTTGAGTGAAATCAACAATGTGAGGTCAAAAACACGTTGTTGGTCGAAAAGTGATTCTGGCGCTCTGAAAAGCATTTTAAAGGCATAAAAACAAGAAACGTTGATATCTCTGTCAATTTCAATGCAAACGTGTTACTAAGCTCAGCAATGGATTATAGGGCCATACTCCACCATTTGGAAGTAGTTTTGAGTAAAATCAACCATGTAAAGTCAAAAACACATTGTCTGTCAAAAAGTGATTCTGGCGCTCTGAAAAGCATTTTGCGGGCATAAAAACAAGAAACGTTGATATCTGTGTCAATTTCAGTTCAAACGTGTTACTAAGCTTACTAAAGGGTTATTGGGCCATACTAAACCATTTGGAAGTGGAATACATTCGTTTTGAGTGAAATCAACAATGTGAGGTCAAAAACACGTTGTTGGTCGAAAAGTGATTCTGGCGCTCTGAAAAGCAATCATTTTAAAGGCATAAAAACAAGAAACGTTGATATCTCTGTCAATTTCAATGCAAACGTGTTACTAAGCTCAGCAATGGATTATAGGGCCATACTCCACCATTTGGAAGTAGTTTTGAGTAAAATCAACCATGTAAAGTCAAAAACACATTGTCTGTCAAAAAGTGATTCTGGCGCTCTGAAAAGCATTTTGCGGGCATAAAAACAAGAAACGTTGATATCTGTGTCAATTTCAGTTCAAACGTGTTGCTAAGCTTACTAAAGGGTTATTGGGCCATACTAAACCATTTGGAAGTGGAATACATTCGTTTTGAGTGAAATCAACAATGTGAGGTCAAAAACACGTTGTTGGTCGAAAAGTGATTCTGGCGCTCTGAAAAGCATTTTGCGGGCATAAAAACAAGAAACGTTGATATCTCTGTCAATTTCAATGCAAACGTGTTACTAAGCTCAGCAATGGATTATAGGGCCATACTCCACCATTTGGAAGTAGTTTTGAGCAAAATCAACCATGTAAAGTCAAAAACACATTGTCTGTCAAAAAGTGATTCTGGCGCTCTGAAAAGCATTTTGCGGGCATAAAAACAAGAAACGTTGATATCTCTGTCAATTTCAATGCAAACGTGTTACTAAGCTCAGCAATGGATTATAGGGCCATACTCCACCATTTGGAAGTAGTTTTGAGTAAAATCAACCATGTAAAGTCAAAAACACATTGTCTGTCAAAAAGTGATTCTGGCGCTCTGAAAAGCATTTTGCGGGCATAAAAACAAGAAACGTTGATATCTCTGTCAATTTCAGTTCAAACGTGTTACTAAGCTTACTAAAGGGTTATTGGGCCATACTAAACCATTTGGAAGTGGAATACATTCGTTTTGAGTGAAATCAACAATGTGAGGTCAAAAACACGTTGTTGGTCGAAAAGTGATTCTAGCGCTCTGAAAAGCATTTTAAAGGCATAAAAACAAGAAACGTTGATATCTCTGTCAATTTCAATGCAAACGTGTTACTAAGCTCAGCAATGGATTATAGGGCCATACTCCACCATTTGGAAGTAGTTTTGAGTAAAATCAACCATGTAAAGTCAAAAACACATTGTCTGTCAAAAAGTGATTCTGGCGCTCTGAAAAGCATTTTGCGGGCATAAAAACAAGAAACGTTGATATCTCTGTCAATTTCAGTTCAAACGTGTTACTAAGCTTACTAAAGGGTTATTGGGCCATACTAAACCATTTGGAAGTGGAATACATTCGTTTTGAGTGAAATCAACAATGTGAGGTCAAAAACACGTTGTTGGTCGAAAAGTGATTCTGGCGCTCTGAAAAGCATTTTAAAGGCATAAAAACAAGAAACGTTGATATCTCTGTCAATTTCAATGCAAACGTGTTACTAAGCTCAGCAATGGATTATAGGGCCATACTCCACCATTTGGAAGTAGTTTTGAGTAAAATCAACCATGTAAAGTCAAAAACACATTGTCTATCAAAAAGTGATTCTGGCGCTCTGAAAAGCATTTTGCGGGCATAAAAACAAGAAACGTTGATATCTGTGTCAATTTCAGTTCAAACGTGTTACTAAGCTTACTAAAGGGTTATTGGGCCATACTAAACCATTTGGAAGTGGAATACATTCGTTTTGAGTGAAATCAACAATGTGAGGTCAAAAACACGTTGTTGGTCGAAAAGTGATTCTGGCGCTCTGAAAAGCATTTTAAAGGCATAAAAACAAGAAACGTTGATATCTCTGTCAATTTCAATGCAAACGTGTTACTAAGCTCAGCAATGGATTATAGGGCCATACTCCACCATTTGGAAGTAGTTTTGAGTAAAATCAACCATGTAAAGTCAAAAACACATTGTCTGTCAAAAAGTGATTCTGGCGCTCTGAAAAGCATTTTGCGGGCATAAAAACAAGAAACGTTGATATCTGTGTCAATTTCAGTTCAAACGTGTTACTAAGCTTACTAAAGGGTTATTGGGCCATACTAAACCATTTGGAAGTGGAATACATTCGTTTTGAGTGAAATCAACAATGTGAGGTCAAAAACACGTTGTTGGTCGAAAAGTGATTCTGGCGCTCTGAAAAGCATTTTAAAGGCATAAAAACAAGAAACGTTGATATCTCTGTCAATTTCAATGCAAACGTGTTACTAAGCTCAGCAATGGATTATAGGGCCATACTCCACCATTTGGAAGTAGTTTTGAGTAAAATCAACCATGTAAAGTCAAAAACACATTGTCTGTCAAAAAGTGATTCTGGCGCTCTGAAAAGCATTTTGCAGGCATAAAAACAAGAAACGTTGATATCTCTGTCAATTTCAATTCAAACGTGTTACTAAGCTCAGCAATGGGTTATAGGGCCATACTCCACCATTTGGAAGTAGTTTTGAGCAAAATCAACCATGTAAAGTCAAAAACACATTGTCTGTCAAAAAGTGATTCTGGCGCTCTGAAAAGCATTTTGCAGGCATAAAAACAAGAAACGTTGATATCTCTGTCAATTTCAGTTCAAACGTGTTACTAAGCTTACTAAAGGGTTATTGGGCCATACTAAACCATTTTGAAGTGGAATACATTCGTTTTGAGTGAAATCAACAATGTGAGGTCAAAAACACGTTGTTGGTCGAAAAGTGATTCTGGCGCTCTGAAAAGCATTTTAAAGGCATAAAAACAAGAAACGTTGATATCTCTGTCAATTTCAGTTCAAACGTGTTACTAAGCTTACTAAAGGGTTATTGGGCCATACTAAACCATTTGGAAGTGGAATACATTCGTTTTGAGTGAAATCAACAATGTGAGGTCAAAAACACGTTGTTGGTCGAAAAGTGATTCTGGCGCTCTGAAAAGCATTTTAAAGGCATAAAAACAAGAAACGTTGATATCTCTGTCAATTTCAATGCAAACGTGTTACTAAGCTCAGCAATGGGTTATAGGGCCATACTCCACCATTTGGAAGTAGTTTTGAGCAAAATCAACCATGTAAAGTCAAAGACCCGTTGTTGGTCAAAAAGTGATTCTGGCGCTCTGAAAAGCATTTTGCAGGCATAAAAACAAGAAACGTTGATATCTCTGTCAATTTCAATGCAAACGTGTTACTAAGCTCAGCAATGGATTATAGGGCCATACTCCACCATTTGGAAGTAGTTTTGAGCAAAATCAACCATGTAAAGTCAAAAACACATTGTCTGTCAAAAAGTGATTCTGGCGCTCTGAAAAGCATTTTGCGGGCATAAAAACAAGAAACGTTGATATCTCTGTCAATTTCAGTTCAAACGTGTTACTAAGCTTACTAAAGGGTTATTGGGCCATACTAAACCATTTGGAAGTGGAATACATTCGTTTTGAGTGAAATCAACAATGTGAGGTCAAAAACACGTTGTTGGTCGAAAAGTGATTCTGGCGCTCTGAAAAGCATTTTAAAGGCATAAAAACAAGAAACGTTGATATCTCTGTCAATTTCAATGCAAACGTGTTACTAAGCTCAGCAATGGATTATAGGGCCATACTCCACCATTTGGAAGTAGTTTTGAGTAAAATCAACCATGTAAAGTCAAAAACACATTGTCTGTCAAAAAGTGATTCTGGCGCTCTGAAAAGCATTTTGCGGGCATAAAAACAAGAAACGTTGATATCTCTGTCAATTTCAGTTCAAACGTGTTACTAAGCTTACTAAAGGGTTATTGGGCCATACTAAACCATTTGGAAGTGGAATACATTCGTTTTGAGTGAAATCAACAATGTGAGGTCAAAAACACGTTGTTGGTCGAAAAGTGATTCTGGCGCTCTGAAAAGCAATCATTTTAAAGGCATAAAAACAAGAAACGTTGATATCTCTGTCAATTTCAATGCAAACGTGTTACTAAGCTCAGCAATGGATTATAGGGCCATACTCCACCATTTGGAAGTAGTTTTGAGTAAAATCAACCATGTAAAGTCAAAAACACATTGTCTGTCAAAAAGTGATTCTGGCGCTCTGAAAAGCATTTTGCGGGCATAAAAACAAGAAACGTTGATATCTGTGTCAATTTCAGTTCAAACGTGTTACTAAGCTTACTAAAGGGTTATTGGGCCATACTAAACCATTTGGAAGTGGAATACATTCGTTTTGAGTGAAATCAACAATGTGAGGTCAAAAACACGTTGTTGGTCGAAAAGTGATTCTGGCGCTCTGAAAAGCAATCATTTTAAAGGCATAAAAACAAGAAACGTTGATATCTCTGTCAATTTCAATGCAAACGTGTTACTAAGCTCAGCAATGGATTATAGGGCCATACTCCACCATTTGGAAGTAGTTTTGAGTAAAATCAACCATGTAAAGTCAAAAACACATTGTCTGTCAAAAAGTGATTCTGGCGCTCTGAAAAGCATTTTGCGGGCATAAAAACAAGAAACGTTGATATCTCTGTCAATTTCAGTTCAAACGTGTTACTAAGCTTACTAAAGGGTTATTGGGCCATACTAAACCATTTGGAAGTGGAATACATTCGTTTTGAGTGAAATCAACAATGTGAGGTCAAAAACACGTTGTTGGTCGAAAAGTGATTCTAGCGCTCTGAAAAGCATTTTAAAGGCATAAAAACAAGAAACGTTGATATCTCTGTCAATTTCAATGCAAACGTGTTACTAAGCTCAGCAATGGATTATAGGGCCATACTCCACCATTTGGAAGTAGTTTTGAGTAAAATCAACCATGTAAAGTCAAAAACACATTGTCTGTCAAAAAGTGATTCTGGCGCTCTGAAAAGCATTTTGCGGGCATAAAAACAAGAAACGTTGATATCTCTGTCAATTTCAGTTCAAACGTGTTACTAAGCTTACTAAAGGGTTATTGGGCCATACTAAACCATTTGGAAGTGGAATACATTCGTTTTGAGTGAAATCAACAATGTGAGGTCAAAAACACGTTGTTGGTCGAAAAGTGATTCTGGCGCTCTGAAAAGCATTTTAAAGGCATAAAAACAAGAAACGTTGATATCTCTGTCAATTTCAATGCAAACGTGTTACTAAGCTCAGCAATGGATTATAGGGCCATACTCCACCATTTGGAAGTAGTTTTGAGTAAAATCAACCATGTAAAGTCAAAAACACATTGTCTGTCAAAAAGTGATTCTGGCGCTCTGAAAAGCATTTTGCGGGCATAAAAACAAGAAACGTTGATATCTCTGTCAATTTCAGTTCAAACGTGTTACTAAGCTTACTAAAGGGTTATTGGGCCATACTAAACCATTTGGAAGTGGAATACATTCGTTTTGAGTGAAATCAACAATGTGAGGTCAAAAACACGTTGTTGGTCGAAAAGTGATTCTGGCGCTCTGAAAAGCATTTTAAAGGCATAAAAACAAGAAACGTTGATATCTCTGTCAATTTCAATGCAAACGTGTTACTAAGCTCAGCAATGGATTATAGGGCCATACTCCACCATTTGGAAGTAGTTTTGAGTAAAATCAACCATGTAAAGTCAAAAACACATTGTCTGTCAAAAAGTGATTCTGGCGCTCTGAAAAGCATTTTGCAGGCATAAAAACAAGAAACGTTGATATCTCTGTCAATTTCAGTTCAAACGTGTTACTAAGCTTACTAAAGGGTTATTGGGCCATACTAAACCATTTTGAAGTGGAATACATTCGTTTTGAGTGAAATCAACAATGTGAGGTCAAAAACACGTTGTTGGTCGAAAAGTGATTCTGGCGCTCTGAAAAGCATTTTAAAGGCATAAAAACAAGAAACGTTGATATCTCTGTCAATTTCAGTTCAAACGTGTTACTAAGCTTACTAAAGGGTTATTGGGCCATACTAAACCATTTGGAAGTGGAATACATTCGTTTTGAGTGAAATCAACAATGTGAGGTCAAAAACACGTTGTTGGTCGAAAAGTGATTCTGGCGCTCTGAAAAGCATTTTAAAGGCATAAAAACAAGAAACGTTGATATCTCTGTCAATTTCAATGCAAACGTGTTACTAAGCTCAGCAATGGGTTATAGGGCCATACTCCACCATTTGGAAGTAGTTTTGAGCAAAATCAACCATGTAAAGTCAAAGACCCGTTGTTGGTCAAAAAGTGATTCTGGCGCTCTGAAAAGCATTTTGCAGGCATAAAAACAAGAAACGTTGATATCTCTGTCAATTTCAATGCAAACGTGTTACTAAGCTCAGCAATGGATTATAGGGCCATACTCCACCATTTGGAAGTAGTTTTGAGCAAAATCAACCATGTAAAGTCAAAAACACATTGTCTGTCAAAAAGTGATTCTGGCGCTCTGAAAAGCATTTTGCGGGCATAAAAACAAGAAACGTTGATATCTCTGTCAATTTCAGTTCAAACGTGTTACTAAGCTTACTAAAGGGTTATTGGGCCATACTAAACCATTTGGAAGTGGAATACATTCGTTTTGAGTGAAATCAACAATGTGAGGTCAAAAACACGTTGTTGGTCGAAAAGTGATTCTGGCGCTCTGAAAAGCATTTTAAAGGCATAAAAACAAGAAACGTTGATATCTCTGTCAATTTCAATGCAAACGTGTTACTAAGCTCAGCAATGGATTATAGGGCCATACTCCACCATTTGGAAGTAGTTTTGAGTAAAATCAACCATGTAAAGTCAAAAACACATTGTCTGTCAAAAAGTGATTCTGGCGCTCTGAAAAGCATTTTGCGGGCATAAAAACAAGAAACGTTGATATCTCTGTCAATTTCAGTTCAAACGTGTTACTAAGCTTACTAAAGGGTTATTGGGCCATACTAAACCATTTGGAAGTGGAATACATTCGTTTTGAGTGAAATCAACAATGTGAGGTCAAAAACACGTTGTTGGTCGAAAAGTGATTCTGGCGCTCTGAAAAGCATTTTAAAGGCATAAAAACAAGAAACGTTGATATCTCTGTCAATTTCAATGCAAACGTGTTACTAAGCTCAGCAATGGATTATAGGGCCATACTCCACCATTTGGAAGTAGTTTTGAGTAAAATCAACCATGTAAAGTCAAAAACACATTGTCTGTCAAAAAGTGATTCTGGCGCTCTGAAAAGCATTTTGCGGGCATAAAAACAAGAAACGTTGATATCTGTGTCAATTTCAGTTCAAACGTGTTACTAAGCTTACTAAAGGGTTATTGGGCCATACTAAACCATTTGGAAGTGGAATACATTCGTTTTGAGTGAAATCAACAATGTGAGGTCAAAAACACGTTGTTGGTCGAAAAGTGATTCTGGCGCTCTGAAAAGCAATCATTTTAAAGGCATAAAAACAAGAAACGTTGATATCTCTGTCAATTTCAATGCAAACGTGTTACTAAGCTCAGCAATGGATTATAGGGCCATACTCCACCATTTGGAAGTAGTTTTGAGTAAAATCAACCATGTAAAGTCAAAAACACATTGTCTGTCAAAAAGTGATTCTGGCGCTCTGAAAAGCATTTTGCGGGCATAAAAACAAGAAACGTTGATATCTGTGTCAATTTCAGTTCAAACGTGTTGCTAAGCTTACTAAAGGGTTATTGGGCCATACTAAACCATTTGGAAGTGGAATACATTCGTTTTGAGTGAAATCAACAATGTGAGGTCAAAAACACGTTGTTGGTCGAAAAGTGATTCTGGCGCTCTGAAAAGCATTTTGCGGGCATAAAAACAAGAAACGTTGATATCTCTGTCAATTTCAATGCAAACGTGTTACTAAGCTCAGCAATGGATTATAGGGCCATACTCCACCATTTGGAAGTAGTTTTGAGCAAAATCAACCATGTAAAGTCAAAAACACATTGTCTGTCAAAAAGTGATTCTGGCGCTCTGAAAAGCATTTTGCGGGCATAAAAACAAGAAACGTTGATATCTCTGTCAATTTCAATGCAAACGTGTTACTAAGCTCAGCAATGGATTATAGGGCCATACTCCACCATTTGGAAGTAGTTTTGAGTAAAATCAACCATGTAAAGTCAAAAACACATTGTCTGTCAAAAAGTGATTCTGGCGCTCTGAAAAGCATTTTGCGGGCATAAAAACAAGAAACGTTGATATCTCTGTCAATTTCAGTTCAAACGTGTTACTAAGCTTACTAAAGGGTTATTGGGCCATACTAAACCATTTGGAAGTGGAATACATTCGTTTTGAGTGAAATCAACAATGTGAGGTCAAAAACACGTTGTTGGTCGAAAAGTGATTCTAGCGCTCTGAAAAGCATTTTAAAGGCATAAAAACAAGAAACGTTGATATCTCTGTCAATTTCAATGCAAACGTGTTACTAAGCTCAGCAATGGATTATAGGGCCATACTCCACCATTTGGAAGTAGTTTTGAGTAAAATCAACCATGTAAAGTCAAAAACACATTGTCTGTCAAAAAGTGATTCTGGCGCTCTGAAAAGCATTTTGCGGGCATAAAAACAAGAAACGTTGATATCTCTGTCAATTTCAGTTCAAACGTGTTACTAAGCTTACTAAAGGGTTATTGGGCCATACTAAACCATTTGGAAGTGGAATACATTCGTTTTGAGTGAAATCAACAATGTGAGGTCAAAAACACGTTGTTGGTCGAAAAGTGATTCTGGCGCTCTGAAAAGCATTTTAAAGGCATAAAAACAAGAAACGTTGATATCTCTGTCAATTTCAATGCAAACGTGTTACTAAGCTCAGCAATGGATTATAGGGCCATACTCCACCATTTGGAAGTAGTTTTGAGTAAAATCAACCATGTAAAGTCAAAAACACATTGTCTATCAAAAAGTGATTCTGGCGCTCTGAAAAGCATTTTGCGGGCATAAAAACAAGAAACGTTGATATCTGTGTCAATTTCAGTTCAAACGTGTTACTAAGCTTACTAAAGGGTTATTGGGCCATACTAAACCATTTGGAAGTGGAATACATTCGTTTTGAGTGAAATCAACAATGTGAGGTCAAAAACACGTTGTTGGTCGAAAAGTGATTCTGGCGCTCTGAAAAGCATTTTAAAGGCATAAAAACAAGAAACGTTGATATCTCTGTCAATTTCAATGCAAACGTGTTACTAAGCTCAGCAATGGATTATAGGGCCATACTCCACCATTTGGAAGTAGTTTTGAGTAAAATCAACCATGTAAAGTCAAAAACACATTGTCTGTCAAAAAGTGATTCTGGCGCTCTGAAAAGCATTTTGCGGGCATAAAAACAAGAAACGTTGATATCTCTGTCAATTTCAGTTCAAACGTGTTACTAAGCTTACTAAAGGGTTATTGGGCCATACTAAACCATTTGGAAGTGGAATACATTCGTTTTGAGTGAAATCAACAATGTGAGGTCAAAAACACGTTGTTGGTCGAAAAGTGATTCTGGCGCTCTGAAAAGCATTTTAAAGGCATAAAAACAAGAAACGTTGATATCTCTGTCAATTTCAATGCAAACGTGTTACTAAGCTCAGCAATGGATTATAGGGCCATACTCCACCATTTGGAAGTAGTTTTGAGTAAAATCAACCATGTAAAGTCAAAAACACATTGTCTGTCAAAAAGTGATTCTGGCGCTCTGAAAAGCATTTTGCGGGCATAAAAACAAGAAACGTTGATATCTGTGTCAATTTCAGTTCAAACGTGTTACTAAGCTTACTAAAGGGTTATTGGGCCATACTAAACCATTTGGAAGTGGAATACATTCGTTTTGAGTGAAATCAACAATGTGAGGTCAAAAACACGTTGTTGGTCGAAAAGTGATTCTGGCGCTCTGAAAAGCATTTTAAAGGCATAAAAACAAGAAACGTTGATATCTCTGTCAATTTCAATGCAAACGTGTTACTAAGCTCAGCAATGGGTTATAGGGCCATACTCCACCATTTGGAAGTAGTTTTGAGCAAAATCAACCATGTAAAGTCAAAGACCCGTTGTTGGTCAAAAAGTGATTCTGGCGCTCTGAAAAGCATTTTGCAGGCATAAAAACAAGAAACGTTGATATCTCTGTCAATTTCAATGCAAACGTGTTACTAAGCTCAGCAATGGATTATAGGGCCATACTCCACCATTTGGAAGTAGTTTTGAGCAAAATCAACCATGTAAAGTCAAAAACACATTGTCTGTCAAAAAGTGATTCTGGCGCTCTGAAAAGCATTTTGCGGGCATAAAAACAAGAAACGTTGATATCTCTGTCAATTTCAGTTCAAACGTGTTACTAAGCTTACTAAAGGGTTATTGGGCCATACTAAACCATTTGGAAGTGGAATACATTCGTTTTGAGTGAAATCAACAATGTGAGGTCAAAAACACGTTGTTGGTCGAAAAGTGATTCTGGCGCTCTGAAAAGCATTTTAAAGGCATAAAAACAAGAAACGTTGATATCTCTGTCAATTTCAATGCAAACGTGTTACTAAGCTCAGCAATGGATTATAGGGCCATACTCCACCATTTGGAAGTAGTTTTGAGTAAAATCAACCATGTAAAGTCAAAAACACATTGTCTGTCAAAAAGTGATTCTGGCGCTCTGAAAAGCATTTTGCGGGCATAAAAACAAGAAACGTTGATATCTCTGTCAATTTCAGTTCAAACGTGTTACTAAGCTTACTAAAGGGTTATTGGGCCATACTAAACCATTTGGAAGTGGAATACATTCGTTTTGAGTGAAATCAACAATGTGAGGTCAAAAACACGTTGTTGGTCGAAAAGTGATTCTGGCGCTCTGAAAAGCATTTTAAAGGCATAAAAACAAGAAACGTTGATATCTCTGTCAATTTCAATGCAAACGTGTTACTAAGCTCAGCAATGGATTATAGGGCCATACTCCACCATTTGGAAGTAGTTTTGAGTAAAATCAACCATGTAAAGTCAAAAACACATTGTCTGTCAAAAAGTGATTCTGGCGCTCTGAAAAGCATTTTGCGGGCATAAAAACAAGAAACGTTGATATCTGTGTCAATTTCAGTTCAAACGTGTTACTAAGCTTACTAAAGGGTTATTGGGCCATACTAAACCATTTGGAAGTGGAATACATTCGTTTTGAGTGAAATCAACAATGTGAGGTCAAAAACACGTTGTTGGTCGAAAAGTGATTCTGGCGCTCTGAAAAGCAATCATTTTAAAGGCATAAAAACAAGAAACGTTGATATCTCTGTCAATTTCAATGCAAACGTGTTACTAAGCTCAGCAATGGATTATAGGGCCATACTCCACCATTTGGAAGTAGTTTTGAGTAAAATCAACCATGTAAAGTCAAAAACACATTGTCTGTCAAAAAGTGATTCTGGCGCTCTGAAAAGCATTTTGCGGGCATAAAAACAAGAAACGTTGATATCTGTGTCAATTTCAGTTCAAACGTGTTGCTAAGCTTACTAAAGGGTTATTGGGCCATACTAAACCATTTGGAAGTGGAATACATTCGTTTTGAGTGAAATCAACAATGTGAGGTCAAAAACACGTTGTTGGTCGAAAAGTGATTCTGGCGCTCTGAAAAGCATTTTGCGGGCATAAAAACAAGAAACGTTGATATCTCTGTCAATTTCAATGCAAACGTGTTACTAAGCTCAGCAATGGATTATAGGGCCATACTCCACCATTTGGAAGTAGTTTTGAGCAAAATCAACCATGTAAAGTCAAAAACACATTGTCTGTCAAAAAGTGATTCTGGCGCTCTGAAAAGCATTTTGCGGGCATAAAAACAAGAAACGTTGATATCTCTGTCAATTTCAATGCAAACGTGTTACTAAGCTCAGCAATGGATTATAGGGCCATACTCCACCATTTGGAAGTAGTTTTGAGTAAAATCAACCATGTAAAGTCAAAAACACATTGTCTGTCAAAAAGTGATTCTGGCGCTCTGAAAAGCATTTTGCGGGCATAAAAACAAGAAACGTTGATATCTCTGTCAATTTCAGTTCAAACGTGTTACTAAGCTTACTAAAGGGTTATTGGGCCATACTAAACCATTTGGAAGTGGAATACATTCGTTTTGAGTGAAATCAACAATGTGAGGTCAAAAACACGTTGTTGGTCGAAAAGTGATTCTAGCGCTCTGAAAAGCATTTTAAAGGCATAAAAACAAGAAACGTTGATATCTCTGTCAATTTCAATGCAAACGTGTTACTAAGCTCAGCAATGGATTATAGGGCCATACTCCACCATTTGGAAGTAGTTTTGAGTAAAATCAACCATGTAAAGTCAAAAACACATTGTCTGTCAAAAAGTGATTCTGGCGCTCTGAAAAGCATTTTGCGGGCATAAAAACAAGAAACGTTGATATCTCTGTCAATTTCAGTTCAAACGTGTTACTAAGCTTACTAAAGGGTTATTGGGCCATACTAAACCATTTGGAAGTGGAATACATTCGTTTTGAGTGAAATCAACAATGTGAGGTCAAAAACACGTTGTTGGTCGAAAAGTGATTCTGGCGCTCTGAAAAGCATTTTAAAGGCATAAAAACAAGAAACGTTGATATCTCTGTCAATTTCAATGCAAACGTGTTACTAAGCTCAGCAATGGATTATAGGGCCATACTCCACCATTTGGAAGTAGTTTTGAGTAAAATCAACCATGTAAAGTCAAAAACACATTGTCTATCAAAAAGTGATTCTGGCGCTCTGAAAAGCATTTTGCGGGCATAAAAACAAGAAACGTTGATATCTGTGTCAATTTCAGTTCAAACGTGTTACTAAGCTTACTAAAGGGTTATTGGGCCATACTAAACCATTTGGAAGTGGAATACATTCGTTTTGAGTGAAATCAACAATGTGAGGTCAAAAACACGTTGTTGGTCGAAAAGTGATTCTGGCGCTCTGAAAAGCATTTTAAAGGCATAAAAACAAGAAACGTTGATATCTCTGTCAATTTCAATGCAAACGTGTTACTAAGCTCAGCAATGGATTATAGGGCCATACTCCACCATTTGGAAGTAGTTTTGAGTAAAATCAACCATGTAAAGTCAAAAACACATTGTCTGTCAAAAAGTGATTCTGGCGCTCTGAAAAGCATTTTGCGGGCATAAAAACAAGAAACGTTGATATCTCTGTCAATTTCAGTTCAAACGTGTTACTAAGCTTACTAAAGGGTTATTGGGCCATACTAAACCATTTGGAAGTGGAATACATTCGTTTTGAGTGAAATCAACAATGTGAGGTCAAAAACACGTTGTTGGTCGAAAAGTGATTCTGGCGCTCTGAAAAGCATTTTAAAGGCATAAAAACAAGAAACGTTGATATCTCTGTCAATTTCAATGCAAACGTGTTACTAAGCTCAGCAATGGATTATAGGGCCATACTCCACCATTTGGAAGTAGTTTTGAGTAAAATCAACCATGTAAAGTCAAAAACACATTGTCTGTCAAAAAGTGATTCTGGCGCTCTGAAAAGCATTTTGCGGGCATAAAAACAAGAAACGTTGATATCTGTGTCAATTTCAGTTCAAACGTGTTACTAAGCTTACTAAAGGGTTATTGGGCCATACTAAACCATTTGGAAGTGGAATACATTCGTTTTGAGTGAAATCAACAATGTGAGGTCAAAAACACGTTGTTGGTCGAAAAGTGATTCTGGCGCTCTGAAAAGCATTTTAAAGGCATAAAAACAAGAAACGTTGATATCTCTGTCAATTTCAATGCAAACGTGTTACTAAGCTCAGCAATGGGTTATAGGGCCATACTCCACAATTTGGAAGTAGTTTTGAGCAAAATCAACCATGTAAAGTCAAAAACACGTTGTTGGTCGAAAAGTGATTCTGGCGCTCTGAAAAGCATTTTGCAGGCATAAAAACAAGACATGTTGATATCTCTGTCAATTTCAATGCAAACGTGTTACTAAGCTCAGCAATGGATTATAGGGCCATACTCCACCATTTGGAAGTAGTTTTGAGCAAAATCAACCATGTAAAGTCAAAAACACATTGTCTGTCAAAAAGTGATTCTGGCGCTCTGAAAAGCATTTTGCGGGCATAAAAACAAGAAACGTTGATATCTCTGTCAATTTCAATGCAAACGTGTTACTAAGCTCAGCAATGGATTATAGGGCCATACTCCACCATTTGGAAGTAGTTTTGAGTAAAATCAACCATGTAAAGTCAAAAACACATTGTCTGTCAAAAAGTGATTCTGGCGCTCTGAAAAGCATTTTGCGGGCATAAAAACAAGAAACGTTGATATCTCTGTCAATTTCAGTTCAAACGTGTTACTAAGCTTACTAAAGGGTTATTGGGCCATACTAAACCATTTGGAAGTGGAATACATTCGTTTTGAGTGAAATCAACAATGTGAGGTCAAAAACACGTTGTTGGTCGAAAAGTGATTCTGGCGCTCTGAAAAGCATTTTAAAGGCATAAAAACAAGAAACGTTGATATCTCTGTCAATTTCAATGCAAACGTGTTACTAAGCTCAGCAATGGATTATAGGGCCATACTCCACCATTTGGAAGTAGTTTTGAGTAAAATCAACCATGTAAAGTCAAAAACACATTGTCTGTCAAAAAGTGATTCTGGCGCTCTGAAAAGCATTTTGCGGGCATAAAAACAAGAAACGTTGATATCTGTGTCAATTTCAGTTCAAACGTGTTACTAAGCTTACTAAAGGGTTATTGGGCCATACTAAACCATTTGGAAGTGGAATACATTCGTTTTGAGTGAAATCAACAATGTGAGGTCAAAAACACGTTGTTGGTCGAAAAGTGATTCTGGCGCTCTGAAAAGCATTTTAAAGGCATAAAAACAAGAAACGTTGATATCTCTGTCAATTTCAATGCAAACGTGTTACTAAGCTCAGCAATGGGTTATAGGGCCATACTCCACCATTTGGAAGTAGTTTTGAGCAAAATCAACCATGTAAAGTCAAAAACACGTTGTTGGTCGAAAAGTGATTCTGGCGCTCTGAAAAGCATTTTGCAGGCATAAAAACAAGACATGTTGATATCTCTGTCAATTTCAATGCAAACGTGTTACTAAGCTCAGCAATGGATTATAGGGCCATACTCCACCATTTGGAAGTAGTTTTGAGCAAAATCAACCATGTAAAGTCAAAAACACATTGTCTGTCAAAAAGTGATTCTGGCGCTCTGAAAAGCATTTTGCGGGCATAAAAACAAGAAACGTTGATATCTCTGTCAATTTCAATGCAAACGTGTTACTAAGCTCAGCAATGGATTATAGGGCCATACTCCACCATTTGGAAGTAGTTTTGAGTAAAATCAACCATGTAAAGTCAAAAACACATTGTCTGTCAAAAAGTGATTCTGGCGCTCTGAAAAGCATTTTGCGGGCATAAAAACAAGAAACGTCGATATCTCTGTCAATTTCAGTTCAAACGTGTTACTAAGCTTACTAAAGGGTTATTGGGCCATACTAAACCATTTGGAAGTGGAATACATTCGTTTTGAGTGAAATCAACAATGTGAGGTCAAAAACACGTTGTTGGTCGAAAAGTGATTCTGGCGCTCTGAAAAGCATTTTAAAGGCATAAAAACAAGAAACGTTGATATCTCTGTCAATTTCAATGCAAACGTGTTACTAAGCTCAGCAATGGATTATAGGGCCATACTCCACCATTTGGAAGTAGTTTTGAGTAAAATCAACCATGTAAAGTCAAAAACACATTGTCTGTCAAAAAGTGATTCTGGCGCTCTGAAAAGCATTTTGCGGGCATAAAAACAAGAAACGTTGATATCTGTGTCAATTTCAGTTCAAACGTGTTACTAAGCTTACTAAAGGGTTATTGGGCCATACTAAACCATTTGGAAGTGGAATACATTCGTTTTGAGTGAAATCAACAATGTGAGGTCAAAAACACGTTGTTGGTCGAAAAGTGATTCTAGCGCTCTGAAAAGCATTTTAAAGGCATAAAAACAAGAAACGTTGATATCTCTGTCAATTTCAATGCAAACGTGTTACTAAGCTCAGCAATGGGTTATAGGGCCATACTCCACCATTTGGAAGTAGTTTTGAGCAAAATCAACCATGTAAAGTCAAAGACACGTTGTTGGTCAAAAAGTGATTCTGGCGCTCTGAAAAGCATTTTGCAGGCATAAAAACAAGAAACGTTGATATCTCTGTCAATTTCAATGCAAACGTGTTACTAAGCTCAGCAATGGATTATAGGGCCATACTCCACCATTTGGAAGTAGTTTTGAGTAAAATCAACCATGTAAAGTCAAAAACACATTGTCTGTCAAAAAGTGATTCTGGCGCTCTGAAAAGCATTTTGCGGGCATAAAAACAAGAAACGTTGATATCTCTGTCAATTTCAGTTCAAACGTGTTACTAAGCTTACTAAAGGGTTATTGGGCCATACTAAACCATTTGGAAGTGGAATACATTCGTTTTGAGTGAAATCAACAATGTGAGGTCAAAAACACGTTGTTGGTCGAAAAGTGATTCTGGCGCTCTGAAAAGCATTTTAAAGGCATAAAAACAAGAAACGTTGATATCTCTGTCAATTTCAATGCAAACGTGTTACTAAGCTCAGCAATGGATTATAGGGCCATACTCCACCATTTGGAAGTAGTTTTGAGTAAAATCAACCATGTAAAGTCAAAAACACATTGTCTGTCAAAAAGTGATTCTGGCGCTCTGAAAAGCATTTTGCAGGCATAAAAACAAGAAACGTTGATATCTCTGTCAATTTCAGTTCAAACGTGTTACTAAGCTTACTAAAGGGTTATTGGGCCATACTAAACCATTTTGAAGTGGAATACATTCGTTTTGAGTGAAATCAACAATGTGAGGTCAAAAACACGTTGTTGGTCGAAAAGTGATTCTGGCGCTCTGAAAAGCATTTTAAAGGCATAAAAACAAGAAACGTTGATATCTCTGTCAATTTCAGTTCAAACGTGTTACTAAGCTTACTAAAGGGTTATTGGGCCATACTAAACCATTTGGAAGTGGAATACATTCGTTTTGAGTGAAATCAACAATGTGAGGTCAAAAACACGTTGTTGGTCGAAAAGTGATTCTGGCGCTCTGAAAAGCATTTTAAAGGCATAAAAACAAGAAACGTTGATATCTCTGTCAATTTCAATGCAAACGTGTTACTAAGCTCAGCAATGGGTTATAGGGCCATACTCCACCATTTGGAAGTAGTTTTGAGCAAAATCAACCATGTAAAGTCAAAGACCCGTTGTTGGTCAAAAAGTGATTCTGGCGCTCTGAAAAGCATTTTGCAGGCATAAAAACAAGAAACGTTGATATCTCTGTCAATTTCAATGCAAACGTGTTACTAAGCTCAGCAATGGATTATAGGGCCATACTCCACCATTTGGAAGTAGTTTTGAGCAAAATCAACCATGTAAAGTCAAAAACACATTGTCTGTCAAAAAGTGATTCTGGCGCTCTGAAAAGCATTTTGCGGGCATAAAAACAAGAAACGTTGATATCTCTGTCAATTTCAGTTCAAACGTGTTACTAAGCTTACTAAAGGGTTATTGGGCCATACTAAACCATTTGGAAGTGGAATACATTCGTTTTGAGTGAAATCAACAATGTGAGGTCAAAAACACGTTGTTGGTCGAAAAGTGATTCTGGCGCTCTGAAAAGCATTTTAAAGGCATAAAAACAAGAAACGTTGATATCTCTGTCAATTTCAATGCAAACGTGTTACTAAGCTCAGCAATGGATTATAGGGCCATACTCCACCATTTGGAAGTAGTTTTGAGTAAAATCAACCATGTAAAGTCAAAAACACATTGTCTGTCAAAAAGTGATTCTGGCGCTCTGAAAAGCATTTTGCGGGCATAAAAACAAGAAACGTTGATATCTGTGTCAATTTCAGTTCAAACGTGTTACTAAGCTTACTAAAGGGTTATTGGGCCATACTAAACCATTTGGAAGTGGAATACATTCGTTTTGAGTGAAATCAACAATGTGAGGTCAAAAACACGTTGTTGGTCGAAAAGTGATTCTGGCGCTCTGAAAAGCAATCATTTTAAAGGCATAAAAACAAGAAACGTTGATATCTCTGTCAATTTCAATGCAAACGTGTTACTAAGCTCAGCAATGGATTATAGGGCCATACTCCACCATTTGGAAGTAGTTTTGAGTAAAATCAACCATGTAAAGTCAAAAACACATTGTCTGTCAAAAAGTGATTCTGGCGCTCTGAAAAGCATTTTGCGGGCATAAAAACAAGAAACGTTGATATCTGTGTCAATTTCAGTTCAAACGTGTTGCTAAGCTTACTAAAGGGTTATTGGGCCATACTAAACCATTTGGAAGTGGAATACATTCGTTTTGAGTGAAATCAACAATGTGAGGTCAAAAACACGTTGTTGGTCGAAAAGTGATTCTGGCGCTCTGAAAAGCATTTTGCGGGCATAAAAACAAGAAACGTTGATATCTCTGTCAATTTCAATGCAAACGTGTTACTAAGCTCAGCAATGGATTATAGGGCCATACTCCACCATTTGGAAGTAGTTTTGAGCAAAATCAACCATGTAAAGTCAAAAACACATTGTCTGTCAAAAAGTGATTCTGGCGCTCTGAAAAGCATTTTGCGGGCATAAAAACAAGAAACGTTGATATCTCTGTCAATTTCAATGCAAACGTGTTACTAAGCTCAGCAATGGATTATAGGGCCATACTCCACCATTTGGAAGTAGTTTTGAGTAAAATCAACCATGTAAAGTCAAAAACACATTGTCTATCAAAAAGTGATTCTGGCGCTCTGAAAAGCATTTTGCGGGCATAAAAACAAGAAACGTTGATATCTGTGTCAATTTCAGTTCAAACGTGTTACTAAGCTTACTAAAGGGTTATTGGGCCATACTAAACCATTTGGAAGTGGAATACATTCGTTTTGAGTGAAATCAACAATGTGAGGTCAAAAACACGTTGTTGGTCGAAAAGTGATTCTGGCGCTCTGAAAAGCATTTTAAAGGCATAAAAACAAGAAACGTTGATATCTCTGTCAATTTCAATGCAAACGTGTTACTAAGCTCAGCAATGGATTATAGGGCCATACTCCACCATTTGGAAGTAGTTTTGAGTAAAATCAACCATGTAAAGTCAAAAACACATTGTCTGTCAAAAAGTGATTCTGGCGCTCTGAAAAGCATTTTGCGGGCATAAAAACAAGAAACGTTGATATCTGTGTCAATTTCAGTTCAAACGTGTTACTAAGCTTACTAAAGGGTTATTGGGCCATACTAAACCATTTGGAAGTGGAATACATTCGTTTTGAGTGAAATCAACAATGTGAGGTCAAAAACACGTTGTTGGTCGAAAAGTGATTCTGGCGCTCTGAAAAGCATTTTAAAGGCATAAAAACAAGAAACGTTGATATCTCTGTCAATTTCAATGCAAACGTGTTACTAAGCTCAGCAATGGATTATAGGGCCATACTCCACCATTTGGAAGTAGTTTTGAGTAAAATCAACCATGTAAAGTCAAAAACACATTGTCTGTCAAAAAGTGATTCTGGCGCTCTGAAAAGCATTTTGCAGGCATAAAAACAAGAAACGTTGATATCTCTGTCAATTTCAATTCAAACGTGTTACTAAGCTCAGCAATGGGTTATAGGGCCATACTCCACCATTTGGAAGTAGTTTTGAGCAAAATCAACCATGTAAAGTCAAAAACACATTGTCTGTCAAAAAGTGATTCTGGCGCTCTGAAAAGCATTTTGCAGGCATAAAAACAAGAAACGTTGATATCTCTGTCAATTTCAGTTCAAACGTGTTACTAAGCTTACTAAAGGGTTATTGGGCCATACTAAACCATTTTGAAGTGGAATACATTCGTTTTGAGTGAAATCAACAATGTGAGGTCAAAAACACGTTGTTGGTCGAAAAGTGATTCTGGCGCTCTGAAAAGCATTTTAAAGGCATAAAAACAAGAAACGTTGATATCTCTGTCAATTTCAGTTCAAACGTGTTACTAAGCTTACTAAAGGGTTATTGGGCCATACTAAACCATTTGGAAGTGGAATACATTCGTTTTGAGTGAAATCAACAATGTGAGGTCAAAAACACGTTGTTGGTCGAAAAGTGATTCTGGCGCTCTGAAAAGCATTTTAAAGGCATAAAAACAAGAAACGTTGATATCTCTGTCAATTTCAATGCAAACGTGTTACTAAGCTCAGCAATGGGTTATAGGGCCATACTCCACCATTTGGAAGTAGTTTTGAGCAAAATCAACCATGTAAAGTCAAAGACCCGTTGTTGGTCAAAAAGTGATTCTGGCGCTCTGAAAAGCATTTTGCAGGCATAAAAACAAGAAACGTTGATATCTCTGTCAATTTCAATGCAAACGTGTTACTAAGCTCAGCAATGGATTATAGGGCCATACTCCACCATTTGGAAGTAGTTTTGAGCAAAATCAACCATGTAAAGTCAAAAACACATTTTCTGTCAAAAAGTGATTCTGGCGCTCTGAAAAGCATTTTGCGGGCATAAAAACAAGAAACGTTGATATCTCTGTCAATTTCAGTTCAAACGTGTTACTAAGCTTACTAAAGGGTTATTGGGCCATACTAAACCATTTGGAAGTGGAATACATTCGTTTTGAGTGAAATCAACAATGTGAGGTCAAAAACACGTTGTTGGTCGAAAAGTGATTCTGGCGCTCTGAAAAGCATTTTAAAGGCATAAAAACAAGAAACGTTGATATCTCTGTCAATTTCAATGCAAACGTGTTACTAAGCTCAGCAATGGATTATAGGGCCATACTCCACCATTTGGAAGTAGTTTTGAGTAAAATCAACCATGTAAAGTCAAAAACACATTGTCTGTCAAAAAGTGATTCTGGCGCTCTGAAAAGCATTTTGCGGGCATAAAAACAAGAAACGTTGATATCTCTGTCAATTTCAGTTCAAACGTGTTACTAAGCTTACTAAAGGGTTATTGGGCCATACTAAACCATTTGGAAGTGGAATACATTCGTTTTGAGTGAAATCAACAATGTGAGGTCAAAAACACGTTGTTGGTCGAAAAGTGATTCTGGCGCTCTGAAAAGCATTTTAAAGGCATAAAAACAAGAAACGTTGATATCTCTGTCAATTTCAATGCAAACGTGTTACTAAGCTCAGCAATGGATTATAGGGCCATACTCCACCATTTGGAAGTAGTTTTGAGTAAAATCAACCATGTAAAGTCAAAAACACATTGTCTGTCAAAAAGTGATTCTGGCGCTCTGAAAAGCATTTTGCGGGCATAAAAACAAGAAACGTTGATATCTGTGTCAATTTCAGTTCAAACGTGTTACTAAGCTTACTAAAGGGTTATTGGGCCATACTAAACCATTTGGAAGTGGAATACATTCGTTTTGAGTGAAATCAACAATGTGAGGTCAAAAACACGTTGTTGGTCGAAAAGTGATTCTGGCGCTCTGAAAAGCAATCATTTTAAAGGCATAAAAACAAGAAACGTTGATATCTCTGTCAATTTCAATGCAAACGTGTTACTAAGCTCAGCAATGGATTATAGGGCCATACTCCACCATTTGGAAGTAGTTTTGAGTAAAATCAACCATGTAAAGTCAAAAACACATTGTCTGTCAAAAAGTGATTCTGGCGCTCTGAAAAGCATTTTGCGGGCATAAAAACAAGAAACGTTGATATCTGTGTCAATTTCAGTTCAAACGTGTTGCTAAGCTTACTAAAGGGTTATTGGGCCATACTAAACCATTTGGAAGTGGAATACATTCGTTTTGAGTGAAATCAACAATGTGAGGTCAAAAACACGTTGTTGGTCGAAAAGTGATTCTGGCGCTCTGAAAAGCATTTTGCGGGCATAAAAACAAGAAACGTTGATATCTCTGTCAATTTCAATGCAAACGTGTTACTAAGCTCAGCAATGGATTATAGGGCCATACTCCACCATTTGGAAGTAGTTTTGAGCAAAATCAACCATGTAAAGTCAAAAACACATTGTCTGTCAAAAAGTGATTCTGGCGCTCTGAAAAGCATTTTGCGGGCATAAAAACAAGAAACGTTGATATCTCTGTCAATTTCAATGCAAACGTGTTACTAAGCTCAGCAATGGATTATAGGGCCATACTCCACCATTTGGAAGTAGTTTTGAGTAAAATCAACCATGTAAAGTCAAAAACACATTGTCTGTCAAAAAGTGATTCTGGCGCTCTGAAAAGCATTTTGCGGGCATAAAAACAAGAAACGTTGATATCTCTGTCAATTTCAGTTCAAACGTGTTACTAAGCTTACTAAAGGGTTATTGGGCCATACTAAACCATTTGGAAGTGGAATACATTCGTTTTGAGTGAAATCAACAATGTGAGGTCAAAAACACGTTGTTGGTCGAAAAGTGATTCTAGCGCTCTGAAAAGCATTTTAAAGGCATAAAAACAAGAAACGTTGATATCTCTGTCAATTTCAATGCAAACGTGTTACTAAGCTCAGCAATGGATTATAGGGCCATACTCCACCATTTGGAAGTAGTTTTGAGTAAAATCAACCATGTAAAGTCAAAAACACATTGTCTGTCAAAAAGTGATTCTGGCGCTCTGAAAAGCATTTTGCGGGCATAAAAACAAGAAACGTTGATATCTCTGTCAATTTCAGTTCAAACGTGTTACTAAGCTTACTAAAGGGTTATTGGGCCATACTAAACCATTTGGAAGTGGAATACATTCGTTTTGAGTGAAATCAACAATGTGAGGTCAAAAACACGTTGTTGGTCGAAAAGTGATTCTGGCGCTCTGAAAAGCATTTTAAAGGCATAAAAACAAGAAACGTTGATATCTCTGTCAATTTCAATGCAAACGTGTTACTAAGCTCAGCAATGGATTATAGGGCCATACTCCACCATTTGGAAGTAGTTTTGAGTAAAATCAACCATGTAAAGTCAAAAACACATTGTCTGTCAAAAAGTGATTCTGGCGCTCTGAAAAGCATTTTGCGGGCATAAAAACAAGAAACGTTGATATCTCTGTCAATTTCAGTTCAAACGTGTTACTAAGCTTACTAAAGGGTTATTGGGCCATACTAAACCATTTGGAAGTGGAATACATTCGTTTTGAGTGAAATCAACAATGTGAGGTCAAAAACGCGTTGTTGGTCGAAAAGTGATTCTGGCGCTCTGAAAAGCATTTTAAAGGCATAAAAACAAGAAACGTTGATATCTCTGTCAATTTCAATGCAAACGTGTTACTAAGCTCAGCAATGGATTATAGGGCCATACTCCACCATTTGGAAGTAGTTTTGAGTAAAATCAACCATGTAAAGTCAAAAACACATTGTCTGTCAAAAAGTGATTCTGGCGCTCTGAAAAGCATTTTGCAGGCATAAAAACAAGAAACGTTGATATCTCTGTCAATTTCAGTTCAAACGTGTTACTAAGCTTACTAAAGGGTTATTGGGCCATACTAAACCATTTTGAAGTGGAATACATTCGTTTTGAGTGAAATCAACAATGTGAGGTCAAAAACACGTTGTTGGTCGAAAAGTGATTCTGGCGCTCTGAAAAGCATTTTAAAGGCATAAAAACAAGAAACGTTGATATCTCTGTCAATTTCAGTTCAAACGTGTTACTAAGCTTACTAAAGGGTTATTGGGCCATACTAAACCATTTGGAAGTGGAATACATTCGTTTTGAGTGAAATCAACAATGTGAGGTCAAAAACACGTTGTTGGTCGAAAAGTGATTCTGGCGCTCTGAAAAGCATTTTAAAGGCATAAAAACAAGAAACGTTGATATCTCTGTCAATTTCAATGCAAACGTGTTACTAAGCTCAGCAATGGGTTATAGGGCCATACTCCACCATTTGGAAGTAGTTTTGAGCAAAATCAACCATGTAAAGTCAAAGACCCGTTGTTGGTCAAAAAGTGATTCTGGCGCTCTGAAAAGCATTTTGCAGGCATAAAAACAAGAAACGTTGATATCTCTGTCAATTTCAATGCAAACGTGTTACTAAGCTCAGCAATGGATTATAGGGCCATACTCCACCATTTGGAAGTAGTTTTGAGCAAAATCAACCATGTAAAGTCAAAAACACATTGTCTGTCAAAAAGTGATTCTGGCGCTCTGAAAAGCATTTTGCGGGCATAAAAACAAGAAACGTTGATATCTCTGTCAATTTCAGTTCAAACGTGTTACTAAGCTTACTAAAGGGTTATTGGGCCATACTAAACCATTTGGAAGTGGAATA